>NW_027643255.1:0-4995 GCF_032717465.1 Coenobita brevimanus | reverse complement strand
AGCCCCTGTAGATGGATCCCAGGAAGTCCTGCTGTCACTTTACAAACCTGGCAGCTTGTGTCAACTTAGTCACGCCATTGAGAGAGGTAGAGTCAACTAGGTCACGTTTTGAAAGTGTGGCCATTTGACCAAAGAGATGCTTTGTGAGTGTGGCAGCCCATTTCAGCTGTAGGGATTAGATACTTGCATAAGATGATGTGTAATGGCCGGCAGAGGGTTAGAATTCACACAACACTAACGGGTAAAATTATTCACAAATACATGTGTACCATTCACCAAGAAAACCATGTTTGAGACGCCAGAGATCCGAGTTTTTGGCCAATGTTAGTATGTCCTCAGAAATAGGTAGACTAAGTGGCATTTGTGCTTCCTTGCCCAGCATATTATGCACGATGTACTGGATCAACCATCCAAGAATCCTGTAGGTCTTTGCCTGGATTGTACTGCATTGCTACAGTAAAATCCATCACCCCTGGGGGTTCGCGTAAGAAATTTTCATCGATGTGAGGTTTTATTTTTACCAGGGATGGACCTCTTCCTCACTCTCCAATTCCTTACAACCCATTGCTATCAACATTTATTTCAATGCCAATATGTGGTGCCATGGAAAAAGTTCAGAAGTTAACCAAACCGAATCTGATCTCTTCCTCCTTCTGCACGTCTTTCGCTAAAATAACCCAGGTCTCTGTAAAACTAATGTGATCAAAATGCAGCCAAAAATCCAATCCAAATAACGGTAAAGACAGTTTATCCGAGATGTATATTTGAACCGAGGCTGAGAAGGGAACTGGAACAGCATCCACTGTGACGTCTGCACGGAATGTTTTGGTGCTAACACTTCGACCGTCGAACTCGAGGAAAACAAAAGGTTTATCAAGAGGCTCCATCTTCAAACCATACTTGATGGCCAAGGCTTCTGACACAGTGCCCGACACCAAATCAAATCTCTTCTTCCTCCTTCTCCTCCTCCTCCACATCTTTCGCTAAAACAACCCCGGTCTCTGTAAAACTAATGTGATGAAAATGGATCCAAAAATCCAGTCCAAATAACGGTTCAGGAAATTTATCAGAGATGTATATTGTAACCGGGGCTGTGTAGGGAACAGGAACAGCATCCACTGTGACGTCTGCACGGCATGTTTTGTTGCTAACACTTTGACCGTCGAACTCGAAGAAAACAAAAGGTTTATAAAGAGGCAACATCTCCAAACCACACTTGATGGCCAAGGCTTCTGACATACTTGCGGTGGCCGAACCCGTGTCAATTCGCCCGGAAATCTCCTGCCCGTTAATTTTAAACACAGATTCTTTTGGCCATTCTATTTTGGGCAAAACATTTGTCACAGTAAGCTGTAAATATTCGTCGTCATCGTGCAAATCCCTCATGTGACACTTGTATGTATACAAGATATCTGAACCAATGTTTGGCTCATCAAGTTCAGTATGAACCTTAACAAAAGGAAACAAAGAAATAACCTCACCGTCCAAGGTTTCGCACTGCATTTCCACATTACCGAGCACTCCAGCAACATACTCGTGGTCCAAACTATCCGGCTTCTGCATCTTATCTAGCATCCCACATTCTTTCACCATCTGCAGGGGAACCGCCGTACAGGAACAACCACTGTCAATCAGGAAATCGGTCCATTTGCCGCCAAACTTTGCCCTGATGTATGCAAACCCATCCCTGTCCTCAAGTTGAACTTTATGCATTGTGCGTTGAAGAAGTACTAACAATTAAACAGGTACTTCGAAGTTAATTCAAAGAATATACAACTTACTAAGAGATCAGTGAAGTTCTGCTACGAGTATCACCCAACAAGTCTTACCTTGCTGGTATCAGGTGAATAATGAACCAGGAGGCATCGTGCACCCCTTTATATAGCCCGTTCCAGGTTAGCCCTTCTACACTAGAGAAAATTGTTGTAAGTTGTCTTTATATTAACTTCCGATTAATGTCCACATATAAAATAACTCCGTATCAATCATATGATACATTACTTATATTATTACAACTTCAAGAATTTTATTAGCATTTCTGTGATAATTTTTATTGTATAACTCCCTGCTGTTACCCGCCTTGTCCTACTAAACAGCACCCGAGATAAGCGATGTCTTTTCCTTAACCCGGAATTCATTTGATAATTTCGCTGTTTGACGATATAATTAACTCTTGGAGATCATCCTTTTCGAAGAGGGGTACTTTAAATACTCTGTCTGTCAAAACTTGTACAAATAATAAATATTGTTGTTATTATAGCAAAGTCTTTTAGAAGAATATTTAGATCTGTATATACTTCCCAGTTAGTGATCCGGGAACAGGTTGGAAATTCAAAAATTTAAATTCAACCAGTGCACACAGAAGCTAGGTCAGACGTTCTGACTCAGTGTTGGCTACTGATTCTTGTTAATTATAGCAAGATTAGTCATCAATGCACCTCTACTTGAAGAAGAAACTGTGGATTTTAATTAGATCTATATTATGACGAGTGCCCACAACGTTATAAAACTGTTGTTACTTCTCATTAAACAACTTTATAATATGTGCATAGGCCTATCATATTTTTGTTTCCATTTGCCATACTTCCATAAGTTCAGCTATACTTAACCCCTCCTTTCTCTTTTACGGCCTTTTGTCCTACGGTAGCAGGTCACCATAGCCAAGCAGGGATTCACTAAGAACCAAGTCAGTCCAGCCAAATGGACAGAGAGAAAAATAAAAGCAATCTTCAAGGAGACATGACCACCTGGTAAATATTATAATTTACCAACCTTTGAAATACTCTCCCCTTCGATGAAGCAGCCGCACGAAGTCTGTCTTGCCTATTTGGTGTTGTTAAAACCACTGGCTCGGCCTTCGTGGAATAGTTTGCCAACGGTAGGATTGGTGCAGCTGACATGCATTGTGGGAAGAAAAATGGCAAGACTGGTGCGCAAGTGTACCTTCACTTGTCATTTGTTGACATATGGGAACTCCCTCAACCACCAAGAAGAGCCATTCTTTGGAGACTTGTGGTGTGCCTGCATCTTGTGCCCAGTCGTGATGCCTCACAAAACATCGAGGTGGCTGGAGCAGCAAGGATTAGACCCGTGTCTTTAATGAAACCTCGGTTCCTCCTTGAATTAAGACGAAATTGTGCCTAGAGATCTGCTTAAGCCTAACCGCATCTTAAGCCGTACCTACGATTGTTTGTTTACGGTGTAATGTAAGAAATCTTATTCAACGTACTGAAAGGTGGATTTCCTTTCCCAAATTCCCAGCTGGATGCCAGGTTAGTTTAGGTTAGGATGGGTTAAGTTAGCTTAGGTTAGAATAATTATTAGGCACAGTTAAGCTCGGTTAGGTTAGATTTCGTTAAACACGTAGGTTAGGATAGTCCTTCCGCCATGTCATGAGTCACAGCCGACCAGTCAAACGAGTTGACACTGAAGGAACATAGCTAATATCAATGAGGAAACAAATATCGCATGAAACTTTTATTTACCACCCCCGAAGTGTTCAGGAATATATAACAGACTATCAGGAACAACTGATTTGGTAAGATGCTTCTACTGCCTCAAATAAAGCATATGTTTACCTAGTTTTATAACCTATATCTTTTTACATATAATAACAGTGCGTCTTATCCTTGCCTGTTTTTGTTCATTCAAGCATATATATTTCTGTAAAACATTTTTATACTGGGATAGCAAATGTTCTTTACTTTTACAATAATCTAGCATCACATTTCAGTATTCAGCCAGAACATATGGCCAGCATTTTTGTACTGGGACAGCATAGTGACCTTTACTTTTACGATAATTCAGCACCACACTGTTAGAATAGTACCCGTTAAAACTACGGAACTTTTACTGGCAGCAGAGGCTGCCAACCTTTCTCTGTAAAATTTACAGCTCTTCGTAAAATGATTTACATGAAATTTTCCATAAAAGTACGGATAACTGGAATATTAAGGACAATTACTGTGATTATTTCCATGATCAGTACTGTACTTTTTTTTTTTTCTTACTATACTTGAAAAATAATAACAAATAGTCCTCAATATTCCATAATTTTAATTAATTTATACTGGTAATAAGCCACATTAATATTTAACTGGAATTGTAAGGTAGTAAACATTTACTATGACCCCAGTACCACCCATATCAGTACCATATCATATCAGTAACTAAGTGAGAGTTAAATGAAAATATCAAAGGACAATTTTAACTTTTTTAATGAAATAAATCTGTAATATATAAAATAATAAAACTCATATAAGCCATCATCAAATAATATCATATGTGTTGGCTTCACATCACAGATAATTCTAATATGGCTTTTAATGCACAATACTCAATACATCTTCCTCACTGGCAGGAGCCAATGGGGGAACCGGTTTAGTCACCAGCGACCCGACCATGCGGCTGGTTGTACTGGGTTACATGGTACCAGTAGCAGGGAGCACCCCTGACCAGACATAATGCACAATATATATTGATAGTAAACCAAAAAATATTGCATAGTATCATTAAAAAAAAAAAAAAAAAACGTTAGTACCAAATACCATAATGTACGTACATTCACTAAACTAAACTGGATCCTCCATATTCACAGGAAATTCATTAAGTGTATATATATATATATATATATATATATATATATATATATATATATATATATATATATATATATATATATATACTTAACCAATAATACAAAAAAAATAGCATAAAAATAACTTTACTAATAAACTAATGTGGCAGTATGTTTTTTTGTATTACCTGTACTACCTTGGTGTTAAAGCACCTGAAATCTCACTGCACAGTCATGGTCATAAATAATCATCCATCTATTCAACTACATTTAATGGATGGATGAATGATTATATCAAGAACTGTACACATTACTAAACTAACGTGGACCCTCTATATTACAAGAAATTCATTAGTGTATAAAAACATCCTTAACCATTAACAAAAAATTATTTCACTAATAAATTAATGAGTCAGTAC
>NW_027643254.1:0-6198 GCF_032717465.1 Coenobita brevimanus | reverse complement strand
GGCAAAAATGCAAGTGAAGATGGGTTAAAATTAGGTTTGGTTTAGATAAGTTAGGACTGGTTAAATTATTAAGTTTCCCATTGCTTTGACACGGAATACACTAACACATCTAGATGGAGCAACAGTTGGTATTCACCGCAGCCAGTCACATAGGTCAGCTATTGCTGATAAACATAGCTGTAGGTATGACCTTGGCTGCTTCTTTTTAAGTTCTCCAAAATACAGTGATCCCTAATTATCCTGGACACTCATTATCCAGACGTGTTCAGTATCATCCGGATGCTGGACCTTGGCTGTATGAAACCATTATCTGAATTTATTTGCTATTATTCAGACGAAAAACTGCCCAAGAACATTGGCCAGCCAGTGGACATGTCCGTTAAACATTTGATATCGTGGCCCTGGCTCGAGTCACGTGAGCAGAAGTAGTTTGTAACCCACAACCAGAGCTAAAACATCTGTCCTGCCCCTGTACTGAATGGTCAAAATTGCGCACTGCATCCTATCACTCCCAACGAACTCTCCTGCACCTGAGTAATACAACTGTAACCCTCAAGCTAATATCAAAATTGTCCGTGCACATTCCCGCCGAATGTCTTATCAAAGCACGGACAGTCGGGGCTTACATCTTTTCCCAACCGCCACCCTCCATTGCAACACAGACCACAACCCACTAGTACATGTTCAGTGACAACGGCTCTCTATCGAAGGTCGAAAGTCCCCCTGGTCACGGTGCATTGTGTTTCTGCATGGCCACTCGGTGTCTAACAGATGACAAGCCACTTGAGGTAAATCGTACGGGCAAAAGTGCTCTGTCCGCCTGTTGACAGAAGGGGAGAATCCTCGCCCACAGCCTCGCCTTTAACCCCCCTCCCATCCTCCTCCATACCTTGCCTGCTCACCCCTCACTCCCTCGCCAGTCCTTACTCTCTTCCTATGTGGCATTAGCATTGACTTTTGAGTAACTTTTTTGGTGTGTGAATTATTCGACTATTGTTGGTCGTATGAAAATTCCGAGGTGAATTCATGAGAAAGCTCATGAAATTCTGCATCTAGACATATACTTAACGCTTGGAAGATGCTGGCAAAATTTTTGAACTAAGATGGTGGGAAGTTATATGAAGCGTAAGATTTACCCTTGAACACTTTATTCTTGCTTGGTTTTTGTATTCTTACTTGTTAATTTTATATGTTTTTATTAGCTTATCTTATAGTATAAACACCAGAGATGATGGTATACGATTTATACCAATATAACCAATTTACGATAGCATATTTAGCCATGGATTTTTTTGAGTCACAAGGAGCAATCACTCATCACAGACAACAGACTCTCAAACCATCGTCGCTCTTTCTTTTGTTTTGGATTTTTGTTGTTTATGCAGTTTACATTATGTTTAGCATTAATATGGATAATCCTATGTGTTTTGATGTTTAAAAATGGCAGGATTTACCTGAAAACAGTGTCAAAAGTAGGAGGGGTACTGTATATACAGTCGTGCATATAAGTTAGGCATTTTTTGGTTTTCATTTTTGGTTTTCTTGGTGTTTAGCATTACTTTTAGATACTCCTATGCGTATGTTTTGATGTCTAAATTTAGCAGATTGACCTGAAAACAGAGGCCAAAATTAGAGGGTATTGTTCATAGTGGTGTATAGGTAATTTTTTTTTTTTTTGGCATAGATTTTTTGTTTTGAAAAATTATTTTAGGGATAATCTAGTGTATGTTTTGATGTCAAAATATGGTAGAATGACGGGAAAACACTGCCAAAATTAGGATGGGTACAGTACATACTGTTTAGGTAGGGTGTTTTTGGTTTTCAGTGGTTTTTCTGCATGGTTTTCTCAGTGTTTAGCATTACTTTGGATATTCCTATGTGTGTTTTGATGTCTAAATATGCCCTGAACGACTGGAAAACATTGCCAAAATGAAGCATAGGTATTGTACAAGCAAGGTTAGGTATAGGTTGGAGGTGGGGTATAGATAGGGTCTGGGTATGGTAGTAGGGGAAGTGTTCATTATTAGGATGTTGCCACTACCCAGACATGCCTTTGGCTCTTATGGTCCGGATAAAATGAGGGAGTACTACTGTATGTACATATATATATATATATATCTATCTATATATATATATATATATATATATATATATATATATATATATATATATATATATATATATATATATATATATTTATAGGCTAATCCTAGATGATTTTATTCTGGCACCGGGAAACTACAGTAATCCCTCGATTATCCGTAATAATAGAGCCAAAGGCATGACTGGATACAGGCAATGTCCAGAGATACGGGACAGTATCTTCTACTGTACCTCCTGCTTAATATTGGCAGTGTTCTGCGTTCTTTCGGCTGTTTTTAGACACAAAAAATACACTGCAATATGGCATATAATCCTAAACACTAAGAAAACAATGCATAAACCATCTTGGTCTGTATATACTATCTATATACACCTAGGCTGCTTCCCCAAAGCAATGGAGGTAGCCGAGTCAGGAGGACATAATCCCAATTTACTCATCCACACAAACACATTCATTCACATCTTAGCCCCAAAGGAAGAAGTGGACAGATTCTCACTGCATGACACTGTACGAGGGTCAACTGTGCAGTGTGATCAGCGACATCGACAGCAGGGCCCGACAGCAAAGATGGTTTCCACTGCCACATCATAATGGACCCATCCACTTACCTGCAGCTTACCTGATCAGCTGATCAAACCAAATGTAGGTAAATATCCTCAGGGCTAAGCATCAATCATTAAATCATTAACCATTTCTCTCCAATCATTTCTATCACACCCAGCCACTCTTCCCCTTGCTCAACTGACGTCCATTTTGCATCCAACGCTCTCTTCACACTGTCCATGTGGATCCTATTCATGGTCTTCCTCCCAGCCTTACACTCTCATCCGATTCAGTTATCTTTTCACAAGTAACTCATCATCCATTCCCTCTCTCTCTCCATATACCTTCCAAACCATGGTAACACCCTCTGCTCAACTCGATCAGCCATCTCCTGCACAACTCCAGTTCTTCTTCGCACTTCCTCATTTCTCACTCAATCCATACACATATTCCTCAGACACCTCATCCCCATTGACATTCTAAACTTCTTTTCTCTCTGCTACACCCATATTCCACCCCCCGTGGGCAGCCACCTTGTCGGTGGTGGGGCTTTCTCTGCCCCTGTGATCCTGGCACAAGCCTGCCCGTGGATGTACGACATCCGGCAGGGTCTCCCACGCCGGTAGGGGTTGTGGGGTGAGGGGTCTGACTAAGCGCTGCCCGAAATGTAGGTTACCCGTAAGGGTCATCGGTGCATGCCTCCAGAGGGATCGCCTCAGTGCTGTCCCGGAGTTGGTTGGTTGGGTGTCTGTGCTGGGGGTGCTGGGGAAGGGGGTCTTTGCACTGGTGGGGAGCAAACTTTCAGATCACAGGGTGTCCTTTTGGGGACACCCCTCTGGGGACGAGTGTACCCCGCTCCCATCAGACTGCGCTCAGTCCCCTCACTCCCTGGTAGGCGGTTTCCCTTGGCTCTTGGTGCCAATTCATATTTACTAGAGTGTGTGTGGATACATTGAACACTTCCTTAACCCGGCCTCGTGGTGGTCGGTGACCAGCCACACGAGTCGGCATCAAGTGGTCACTCTCTGGCCGACGACCCTGTACCCTCCGGGTCGTCTGCCAAAACTGCGAGTTTAGATGTTCCTGCATCGAGTTATTACCTGGTGTCTTTGTGAAACATTCTACACAAAATATATAGTCCTCAAATGGATGATGGGTACTTCCTTCCGAAACCTGAATTGTTTTAAGATTCACAATGGTCTAGTTACAGCATGTACATTTACCTCCAAGGTCTCTTTGCAGGGTGATGGTTCTCTATTGCTAGAAGCCAAGAATGAAGAGGAGAGTTCACGCATCCAGTCCCTAACTATGGTCGCTGATTATCCTGTATCTGCCTCTCCTCGTCACTTGGTCCTAAATTAGTCCCTGTAGGGGTTGTGTATTCTCGTGACTTGGTCTCATATTCTGATTAATAATAAGAATTATTAAAGAGATAACGTAATCTCTGGGTTATAAAACCGTTTGAATTAGTTATTAAAGTTCTCCTTCCAGGTTTCACCTGCTTTTCAACCAGGGAGCTTGACTATTTTAAAAAGGTAAAGAGTACAACCACTATGGGGGAAAATATTTCCCACAGTTTTGGGGCTCGGCAAAAATGATATGCTGTTGTATCATGTAATGTGACCTCTTAGCTAGAGTTCCCTCCATAGGTCTCAAGAACCCTTGTTGTGCTGCGGCCCTTCTATATCACGCATCTCGACCCATTTGGTCTCCGCCATCCACACTCTGGTCTGTGGTAGCTGTCAACTCAAGAGGTACCAGTTTATATATAGTATTTATATTGGTATGTCCCCTACATTTTATGTTTAGGAAGTCTCAGCACCCCCTTCTGAATCTGGTGTGTGGAGATTCACTTTAGCTATGGGCCACTGGGATCTTGTTTCGTTCCCATTTTACTAAGACCTGGAACTCCATAAAAATTTTCTTTTAGGCTCAAAAGATATTCTTCGCTCCAATGTCTATTCTAGGTGTCCAGTACTTTTTTCAGATGCTGATATCTCTTCTGCAGATGTTGTCCTAATTCATTATTTTCTCATTGTAGGATCATCTACATCCTCCCTGGATATCTACACAAGGCACTGGATGGAGCTTTCTGCCATATAAACATATGAACCAGTGTCAATACCTCAATCAAAACGCTATTGTCATCTAGATAGGTTAAAGGTCTATCAATTAATCCCAGCCTCAATTTCAGTTATCACCGTTCTCAACTCCTCTCTTGTGATCTTAGTTCTGTGTAAGGTTTCTTTCTTAAGGTCGTTCTCTTTCACAATACCAATCATTCGTTTGGTAAATCCATTTTGCCATGGTGCTTTTGGAGCTATGAACTGCCAGTTGTACAATTTCAGATTCCCAGTGCTGACTTAACCTTTGGGTCATTCATTATTTTTGAAAGTAGAGAGTGCTGCTCTCACGGAAACTGGTTCCTGTTGTTACCATTCTAAATACGTTCAGGAATATCTCTGAACTTAAATCTTCTCAAGCCATTTCTAGATGGACTGCCCTTTTGTGTAGGTGCAAGTAGACAGACATGTATACACCTTATGGGGAGTTCTTTTTTCACCCATAACAGTTATAGCTCCCTGGTGTCATCTGGAACTCCAGTGTTACTTTGAAGGGCCAACCTTATATGTAATTCCCTATCCTTCTTTGGTATGCCAGGTGGACTTAGATAGTCATATGGTCGTTGTTCATACCTCCTACATGCAATGCAGTCTTTTGAGATATTTCTTCATGACCTGTCTACCCTTAGGGATCCAATACCTATCCCGGATTCGCGCCAAAGTCTGCGGCACACCTCCGTGAAGAGTCAAATCATGGGCTTCTTCAACAATTGACTGTACAAAATAATCGTTTTCTAGGTAATAATATGGGATTGATGCCTAGTTTGGAAAGGCAAATCAGCCTATATTATTTGGCCCCGGCATCTAATTAGACCCTTTCCTTCTAAGAATAAGCCTGAAGCTCTTTTATCATTTTATTTTTGTTCCCAGTGCCTTGGCCTAAAAGGTTGTTGTTCATACCTCCTACATGCAATGCAGTAAACTCTGAGATATTTCCTTCATGACCTGTCTACCCTTAGGGGATCTGAATACCTTTCCCGGATCTGCGCCAAAGTCTTTGCAAAGTACACCTCCGTGAAGAGTCAAATCATGGGCTTCCTTTACAATTAACTGTACAAAATAACTTCTTTTAAGTAATAATATGGGATCGATGTTCAGTTTGGAGAGTGCAAATCAGCCTTCTATTATGTCAAGGCCTTAAAACGGCATCTAATTAGCTCTCTTTCCTTCCAAGAATAAGCCTAAATCTCTTATCAGTTTATTCTTGTTTCCAGTGCCTTGGCCTAAAAGGCTCATATATCTCTCCGTAATAATTTCTTTGTATCCCTTTTCAGAAACAATATTCCATGGGATCAAATTTCTGAAAACCCCACTTGCTTTATTCAAAAATTTTCACAAGCTAATTTAGAAGTGTTAAGTTGTCTTATTGGTGAGAATCTGCTAATGTCAGTTATTTCTGGCTAAGGTACTACAGGATCAAAGTTCACT
>NW_027643253.1:0-4995 GCF_032717465.1 Coenobita brevimanus | reverse complement strand
CATCAGCCCGACAAAATCTTCCCACAGGTATTTTACCCACTAATGTTTAATAATATTCAGATTAATCACTGCATCATCCTTGAACATGCTTGGGGGTTCCCTCATTTTCACTCAGGACTTATCTTGGGAAAGATCTATATTACATCTCTTGTGCGGCCCCGCCCAAAATCTGCTTCAAGAGGTCATTGGGGTGTTACTAAGGCCGACTCAGCTCTTCTCTTTACCCTCCTCGCCACACATTGTTCGACCTCTATACAGGGGTTTTTATCCGCACTCGCCCCTGCAAGTGGAGTACAACTCTCATCGTGTGGGGAGGCTCCCCCACATACAGCTCTCTTCTTCATATAAGGCGTGGAGTCAAAGGCTTTTCGTCTCATTAACTCTCCTCCTCTCCTTTACCGCTCCCTTCAACCTCACCTCCGTCTCTTCGCTTGCACTCGTTTAGGTCTTCTTTCTCCTTTCTTATCGCTATGCTTTAATGGTCACTGTCATCGCCTTCTCTGAATCTGTCTGCCTGCATTCCTCACCTCTACGACAGGTAGCGCGTAGCACCGCCCGTTCAGCAAACTCTCATCCTCTTTTTTCCTGTCCAACTCTCTAATGCAAGAGTTAACCGTTACTCCCCAGTCTTCATTCATTTATGTGTTAACAGGTCGCTCGCTCCTGGAACTGCTCCTTTGTCTCAGGTATTTCCTTCTCCCGCCTATGATGTCCAGTCTTTCAAACGTAGTGTGTCCAGGCATTCAAAATGATCGGATCTTGAATTTGGCTCTCTATTGTATTTTGGAGCCTTTTTCTTCTGAGGAGGAACTGTTAGCACCGGGGTGCTGGAGCTTCATGGCCTTTTTGATTCCTTCTTCCTCGCATAAAAATATATATATATATATATATATATATATATATATATATATATATATATATATATATGTATATATATATATATATATATATATATATATATATATATATATATATAATATATATATATATATATATATATATATTATATATATATGTATATATATATATATATATATATATATATATATATATATATATATATATATATATATATATATATATATATGTGTATGTATATATATATATATATATATATATATAGTTATATATATATATATATATATATATGTATGTATATATATATATATATATATATATATATATATATATATATATATATATGTATGTATATATATATATATATGTGTATATATATATATATATTATATATATATATATATATATATATATATATATATATATATATATATTTCTCTTATGCGAGGAGAGATTAAGGAACCAAAGGCCATGAGACCCGAGTTCCCACCAAGTTCCCTCCAAGAGATAAACAAAATACAATGAGAGTATTAAAGCCAAATTCAAGATCCGATCATTTTGAGATGCCTGGAATAACACGTTTGCTGCAAAGACTGAAGACTATCATGGTGGCAATAGGCAAGGTGCAAAATACAGACAGAGGGAGACAGTTCCATAAGAGCTGAACCTTTTGCATAAATGAAAGACTGGGAGTAACGGTATAACTGTCTTGCATTTGAGAGTTGGATAGAATAGAAAGGGATGAGAGTTGAATAATTAGACTAGTAGGCTACGCTGCTTCTGCCCGTCGTCGTCAGAGGGGAGTGCAATGCAGACAGTTCAGAGGAGCAGTGACCATTAAAGTAGCGATAGAAAAGAGATAAATAATGCTGAACAGTGTGGCGAGAGAGGAACAGAGGTTTAGGAGTAGAAGGAGCCAGCAGTAGGAGAGGAGAGTTAATGAGACTGATGACGACAAGCCTTTGACTCACTCCCCTTCTATTGGAGAAGTAGGCCTTGTATGGAAGAGCCTCCACATTACATGAGAGGGCGGATCGCCCTGTACTCAAGACACACCACCAGGGGCGGAGGGGCGGATAAAAGTCTCTGTATAGAGTCAACAATTGTGCAGGGGGTAAAGAAAGAGCGGAGTCGCTTATCACAACCAATTGGAAGCAGATTTTACAAGAGATGTAATATGAGTCTTTCAAGATAAGTCCCGAGTAATTGAAACCCCAAGCATGTTCAAGGATGATGCAGGATTAAGCTGAATATTATTATGAAAAACCTAGCCTAGGAGTGCTCACCAACTACCTTCATGACTCATTACAGCACATCATTTCATACGAAGCTACTTCGAGAGCACCACCTACTTGGGCCACCCATAGGGAAGCAAGGGCCACATGTGTGGCCAAAGTTCTGCAAGTAGGTCCTGGCAATAGTGTCCTCCAAATGCCTTCCAGGGTTAATGAAGCATTTAAAAAAGGCTAAAAAGTTTACAGAAGTGTGTCATTCCCTCAAAAGGAGGAAAAAATCAGTTTCAAGATCCATTAATCTCTGAGATGTCCAGAACACACTGACTCTGAAAAAACTGGTTTGATTACTTACACCCGATTATAGGCACGATTAAGACTTCCATCATTAGCTCATTACAAATCTTATTGTACCAACCATACATCCTGCAGTGCAAATGTGGATTACTGGTATAAGTCGGACCAACATTGGGAAGCCAGGGTTTCTTCCAATGGTCGGTAGTATATTAGCAATCGGAATGCCAACACTGAACAATAACACTTTGGCCCATGCATTTTATGCTTGCTGGGTTAAGTTGTTATTATTTCACGTAACTTCTTAAATATTAGTCTGCGATGATTTTTGCACTTAATATAACTCGTAGCTGTATTGGTGAGATCTATTTCAAGAACTTGTAAAAATATGAACGAGCTCGCTGTTGGACATCTGCTACATTATTAATGTATTCACATTTTATCACGTGAATCTATGAATGATGTACTGTATTATTCATCTTTCGATAATGTACCACAGTCCCAGGAACAGGAAGAGATTATAGTTTCATACCAAATTATTAATTCTTTCTCAAATGGACGTGTGGCCTTCCATATTTTCTATTGAAATTAGTCTTTCACAGGTTACTTATTATTATAATTGGATTATCACAGCTACTGGGCATTTTTTATAAACTTACCTATGAAAAGCTATAAATAATGATTTAGAATGCCTGGGGAAGATTCCGCTGATGTCTGCCAGTAAATGGCCATATTTAACCCCATAACCGTGGGGCATCACTTCATCGTGACGCAGGGATCATACTGTGGGTATCGCTTGTGATTCTGTGTTATTTTGAATTTGCCGGGTTTTCAAGTGGTGGCTTGTATCATCTATCAGCACTACCAGTGTCCAACTATACTCAGTTCTGATAATGTCACCTGTACTCCCATCCACTGTTGACAATTTAGCCATATTTTTCTCCTGTCCTTGACTCCCCCCTCCTTACCCTCCCTCCATTATTCCCTCTCCTCCCACCTGACCAAGCTGCACTGTGTCTGCGTATGCTGGAAGTTGATTTTTCCACTTCATTTTATCCCATTGAAAATGTGCCCCTTTGCCCTATTCTTTTATACAAAATAATATATAAAAGAAAGAGAAAAAGGTAAATTGAGTATCTGCCAAACACCTGAAATGGGCTAATTATCACCCAGCAACACCTCACGTGCACTCGTTCGCTAATTTCTCCCTGTTTATTTCCCCTTGAAATATGCCGTATGACCTGTTCTCATAATAAAAATAAATATAAGAAAGGAAGGGAAAAGCCTAAGTGATATTTACATTCTACCTGGAGCTACTCTAATTTGTTATATATTGCTCTAGATTTCCTGCCAATCATTTCATAGCATATATTTTAGCAGCTGTCACCACGCTGACACATTGGCAGCCCCTTCACTGCCCACTAGGCCACAGCATTCAGTTTACAATGTCGTCTTCTCAAGGTGAAACCACGTGTCGGATTCGCGCCTGTCCAATTCCGCCGCTTTTTAGCCTGCAGCATGCAAAGAGGCCCGCTGACCTCTACCCCTGCTAAATCTCGTGTGGAAAGGGGTAAAGGGCTAAGTGACTGCTGTGGGAACGTGAACTGGCTAAATTTATCAATGAAAATGATGGACAGTGAATACAATCTTTCTGGTGACTCTAAAACAGTGCAAGTGGAAATGTAAATAACGTGTAAATAATGTGTAAACAGCAAGTGAAATGTGCAATGAATGTAAATATAAGTGAACAGTGGAAAATGTTTTATAAGTTACTGCAAGTGACAGTGCATAAATAGTGTAAATAAAATAGAAATGTAAATAATGTAAATAAAAGAGAGAATGTAAATAAAAATGTGTAAATGAGTAGTAATATAAGAATATGAGTATATATACTAGGAGTAATGAAAGGCCAAAGTTTCCACTCTAGCATGTATGGAATACTGGGAGTTATGAAGCAGTGAAAGTGACAGTCCTTGCTGTCTACGCTAGTATACAGAAATTGAGAAAGTGAATGCCTGGAGTGAAAATAAACTACTAGGACTGGAAAGAAACTTATAGATAAATATTGTATATATAAGCCAAGTGTAATAAAAGTACTTAGGAATATAAAGTGTGAGTGTGTTTATAAATAATAAAAATGACAAGCTCCAATTTTAGAATACCAATCGGAGGTGAAAGCTCTTGTAAGCGCTCGTAATTTACATTGCTTTCACAGTGTTTTTTTTCTTCTTGGAATATGGATTCCAAACTATTTGGAAATTCATGGAATAGTGTTTTTGTAGTTATAATATCAGGCAGTGGTAACCATATTACGGGGTATCAGGAAAAGTGTGAAGTGGTGACTTCGTTACCCAACTCTCGTAGAAGTTCTCCACAAGTCCTACGGTAGAGGATGAAGTGCTCAAAACATCCAGGGGAAAGCTGGAATGTATGTGCCATAAGCATATGTACCTAATTTAATGTCTAGACTAATAACTGATTTTTGGCAAATATTTTTAAAAAGTCAGTCGGAGCGCGAATATCCTTGCATGACACGCAAGGAACACAAAAACAACCCTGCGGTGTAGAGGTTAACGATCCTAATGTGCATTTTAAAAATCTGAAACTGGCT
>NW_027643252.1:0-40959 GCF_032717465.1 Coenobita brevimanus | reverse complement strand
TTGCAAAATGATCAATCCAAAAACAATGGCTTGGTGTATCCTCATAGCCATTCATGAAGTATAATGGTGCTAAAGGCGGCCGATAAAAACTAGTTGACCTTTGGCAGCCATTTTAGTGACCTTGACCTTGACCGTGACTGCCCATTTTCGGACATGTCCAAGATTTTGGCCATGTCTTGTTACCCTGAAAGTTTCAAATTGACAGCTCATGCCATTCATGAAATATAATGGTGCTAAAGGCCGATTAAAACAACTTGACCTTTGGCAGCCATTTTGGTGACCCTTGACCTTGACCCCAACTGCCCATTTTTGAACTTCTCAAAAATTTTGGCCATATCTTGATACCCTGAGGGATTTATATTTGATAGCTCAAGCCAGTCATGAAATACCCCAACCATCCATTTTTTAACTCATCCGAGATTTTGGCCATATCTTGAAAATTTCACGTTAATAGCTCAAGCCGTCCATGTGATATAATGGGCGCACACACACACACACACACACACACACACACACACACACACAGACGTGGGCAAAAACATTAGTGCTCCGCCTTGGTAAAGGTGAGCGATAATAACAGAGAAAAATTTAAGATCCATTCATTTTGAGTTGCGTGGACACACTGCGTTTGAAAGACTGACGGTCATAGGCAGTAGGAAATACGGACAGAGGGAGACAGTTCCAGAGATGACATGTTTCATTCATGAAGGACTGGGAGTAACAATTAACTCTTGAATTAGTGAGGTGGACTGAAAAAGAATGAGAGTCTGTTGCTAGATGGGTGCTACATACTTGCCGTAGAGATGGAGGGATGCAAGCAGACAATTCAGAGGAACAGTGACCATTGAAGTAGCAAACAGAAAAGAGATAAAGATTCAACAGTGAGGCAAAAAGACAGATTAAAGGGAGCCAGTAAGAGGAGGAGAGTTAATGAGATGAATGGCCTTTGACTACGTAGGGGAGCTTCCCCACAAATGAGAGTTGTACTCTACATGGGCGAATAAGGCACGCGTATAGCATCAACAACTGTGCAGGGGGTAAAGAAGGTACGGAATCGGCTTAGCACATCTAATCTCTTGGATGCAGACTTTACAAGTGAGGTAATATGATCTTTCTGTAAGTCCCAAGAAAACGAAACCCCAAGTAGGTTCCAAGATGATGCTGAGGAAATGGGGTTGTTGGGGAACATGTGTGTGAAGTGTGGAGAATGGAAAGGATAAGTGAAGTAAGAAGTCAGTGGAAACCAGAGTCAAAGCGAGTGTTTAGAGGATATGGTCATAGGGAGAAAAATTGATGTTTATAGAGCAATGAAAAAAGGGATATATCTGAGGAGTTTGAAAGTGGACGTAGACATAGTAGGTCAAGAGGAAGGTGGATAAATATGGTGAATAATGTGCTAGAAAGTGTGGTATGAAGAGCAATAAGGCTAAGGAACTAACAGAGGATTGAGTTGGTTAGAAGAATTTTGTGTGGAGTGTATGACAAGTACTTGGCATCCCTACTCTTTCCTGGTGAAGTGACAGTCATTGGACTGACTCTGGCTGTTTGGTTGTATAAAGCACACATGTATAGATGCTTATACCTGTGATGTACAATCAGGGTTCTGAGGGCTTGAATGATTAGTGAATAAAAGTATGGCCCATTCAGCTGGCGTGACTTTTTATTGAGTTGCTCCTTCTATCAGTTTTTTTTTTTTCTCCTTGCCCTCTGGATCCTAATTCACTCCATCTTCAGGTGGGAAAAAAGATATTGTGGATGATGATAATGAATTACATTAACTATGCAACCACCAGTTCCATTTATGCCATGCTCACCTTGAAACTGACCTCTAATAAATAATGATTTACAAAATTCTTACAACCATACATTAATGTGGAAACTGACAGAACTTCACGCAGACTTCTTACAGCCTGCATAAATATGGAGGTTCAATAAATAAAAACTTTTACAACATTCACTCCCATCTCACTTCTGCCTTGCCTTGTAGTCCATAGCAAGTAAAGTTGCTCCAAGGTCACTCCGATAGGCCATACGGAATTCCTTGTCCCTAATGTGCATCATGGGTACAGATATCCTCTCTTTCTCAGAAATCCAGAAGTCTTCTTCTTTCGTAGCAGTGAGGTCAAACTGGTGTTCCCACAAGCCCTTGAAGAACACTGCATTCACCAGCACCATCCTAGCTGAACTGGTCAACAATCCTGGGGGGTGAAGATGATTTAATATGCAGTACTGCAGTGCAACACTACAAAGGCTAATGAGAACATGTGAACATGTTTACAGTTTTTACTGAGTATGGGAAATAATGTCTATTGAGTATACAGTTTAGATCTGTCATAGGATGAGAAAAAAAATGTTCATATATAAAAACACAGTCTTGACACAGAGGTTGATCAGGCAGTGTTGATTTCTGCTGGCAGTTTTACAGGTACTATTATCAAACAAAGTATTTACAAACCAACTTGCATTTTGACAAATATTATCTATCTATCTATTGCCAGACACCTTATTCCATTATACAGGGTGGACACAAACAAATCACCTCCACGTTACCCTGTCCCCTGCCATTTCACTGCCCTGCTCCCAAGTCATGCCTCACTCTCTCATATACCTCTCCATTCCATCACTCCATCTCATCCTTGGCCTTCCCCTCCCTCTCCCCCCCACCCCCTCCCACTCACATACACACACTCCTAGTCAATCTCTCACTCTCTATCCTCTCCACATGACCAAACCACCTCAATGTGTTTCTCCTAATGCTTCCTATCACATCCACACCACAATGCTCCTCCATTTCCTCATCAGTCAGTCTCTCTCTCCATGTGACTCCACAGGCTCCTCTCATGTAACTCATTTCCCACTGCTTTCACTACTGACTTGTGTCCCTCGGAACAACATCCAAGCTTCACTTCCATACTTCAGAAATTATCGAGCGCCTACTGCCAGAGCACACAATGCCTATGGCCAAAAAGGAATCACCCATTTTTGAGGGTAAAAATTGAGCCACAAGTTTGCAGCGCTAGCATAACGTCCACCAGTACCCTGAGGCCTTCCGATGCGCTGGTTGTGGTTCCCGCCTCAGTTGCCCATGGGCTGCCTGAGAGAGAGGAACTCCGCCGTGTCTCCCTCTCTTTTTGCACCATTTTTTTACCGAGTGTTCCGCAGTGTTTTGGCTTTCACCACTGTTATGGCACCTACCCGTGAACTATCGAGTGAAATCATATCCCAGATCATTGCTCTAAAGGAAGCAAGCTACCAGACAAAGGAAATTAGTGAATTGGTTGGTGTGACTCGATCGACAGTGCATCGGTGGTGCGCACGGTTTTGAGTGGAAAACAGTGGCGAAGTTCCCACAAAGAAACCACGGTCTGGAAGGCCTAAGAAAGCTTCCCCAAGGTCTGTTAATGTTTTAAAACGTGCAGTGGAGTTTAATCCTTGTGTGAGTCCAAGGAAAATAAAGGAGAGCAACCCGGAAGTGTTTGGTGAGGTGTCTGTGAAGACAGTGTGTCATTAGGTCCATGAACTTGGTTACACAAGTCACAGGCCTGTGAAGAAGCCACTTCTCACAAAAAACCAGTGACTTCGTAGGCTTGCCTTTGCTAATAAATATCTTAACTGGGGTTAGGAGCAATGGTTGTCAGTGTTGTGGTCTGATGAGGCAACGTTTAGTGTCACCTGTAACAGAGGAAGCATGTGTGTACCGACGCAAAGGTAATGACCCACTTGACCTACGGTATGTAGAAAGCACAATTAAACATCCTGATTCACTCATGGCACGTCAAGGTTTGAGGAAGCTTGTTGTGCTTCCCAAAGAACATAAGAGTGAATCAGGATGTTTACCTGGAGCTTCTGTGTGATCATTTACCAGACTCCTTCAAGATGACAGGTGCACAGAGTGTTTCAGCAGGACTGATTGCACCTGCTCACAAACCAAATGGGTCACCAATTGGCTTCGTAACTGTGAGGGTATCATTCATGAAAGACTGGCCAGGAAATAGCCCAGACCTCAACCCGATTGAAAACCTCTGGTACCTCGTAAAGAAAGAGTCTCAAAGAGAAGGATGTGAGCTCTCTGCCTAAGCTGGAAGCCGGCATTCGTGACTCCTGGGAGAAAATACCCCTCCAGCACCTCAGGAGCCTCGCCCTTTCACTTCCAAGATGTCTCAGGTCCGTGAAGAAGCGTAAAGAGGATACCCTACGAAGCACTAAAGGTAAATAAAATGCATTATTTATATGCTTTTTCAATGCTGAGAGAGTTTGTTTCGTAGGAGGGACGCAGGGCGCTCGATACTTCTGGCTGAGCACTGTATGCTTCTTTTGGTGGTTTTAGCCAATGATCTAACATCAGAGGTCCAGCTGAGGGCATTGTTAAGTGAAAGACTGAGATTTCAATACTTTTCGAGATAGGAATATTAGTAGCACTGAAGGTAATAAAGGAATCTGGCAATATCTGTATATTAGTAGACTGTATTTATCTGGTTTTACTAGCATTAAATGGAACAAAGGTTATCTGTAAGCCATTCATTTATCTTAGATAAGTCTTTATTTACGGAGATGATTGGCACTGAGTTGTGAGTTAGAGATATTACATTTTGAGAATGGGGGTTTAAGTGTGAATGAACTGTGAAGAGCTGAGCCATCTGCATATGGAATGGATGAGATTATGGGTGACAGATAAGAGATCATTAATATGAATCAGGAATAGGGTTGGAGCCAGAACTGATCATTATGGCACACCAGCAATAGTGTATTAGAAACTGGAATAATCATCTACTTTTATCTTTCTGTTGTTGAGATATGAGGAAATCAGAGGAGCAAAAGATGTTAGTCTATACCAAGAGAGTTTGGATAGCAAGGAACGGTGCCACACTCTGTCAAAAGCATAGGAATTATCAAGGGCTACTGCATGAGTTTCTCCATGTCGGTCACTTGATTAATTGATGGTATGAATCAGGAGATTGAGTATATCAATGGTGGATCCTTCGTGGTGAAAACCATACTGTCCATCACTAATTAAGTTGCTGGACTCAAGATGTTTAACTATGTGCTTATTAATTACAATCTCAAATACCTTACCAAGAGAAGGCGTGATACCTACTGGTCTGATTCCTGTGAATCACGAAACACACAATGTAGTTCCTTCTGCCCTTCACAATACTGCCCAACTGACTTCAAAGCAAGAAACTAACATCTGATGTATTTAGTATGGGTATAAATCTGAACTGTACACAATAAACTGCCAATTCAGCTCCCACTCTTGCCTCTGTAACTTTCTCCTACTGTTTTACTGTCTCATCAGCCTGATGTCTCTGCAGTTGTTACAACTCAGACTGTATCCTTTGTACTTGCTTCTCCTTCACTTATCCAGGCAAAACCCTCAATATCACAATCACTGCTAAACAATGTGGTGAGAATGTACATTCCTGCATCATCCAAAGACTTCCATATTTCTACTGGAATGCTGTCTGATTAAAACAGCCTTCACATTTTTTTTTTCTGTAATGCTGCCTTTACTTAAAAGTATACATACATACAAACATACTACCTTATACATACATACATAAACATGATGTCAAAATAATAATTCCTCATAAAGATCCCCAAATTGGGACTGGCCATGGTACAGCACATATTTCCTGGAACTAAAAGCTAAATCATGTGACAAAACCAGAAAAATACTTCCCAACAGCTGCTGGAAGCATACAGCTAAGATACATTTGTTGTGTATTTATTACTGTGTAACTAGAAAGTGGTTGGACATTTGCTGCATAAGTCTGAACTATTTAGTGGTGTACTCCTGCAATGTGACTTCAAAAACTTGACAATTAATTCCTAGGCACCTTTTTAGTAAATGAATTTTAAGTATTTTCTAACCAGGAGCAATGAGGTCCTTGATATGTGAGTTTTGTTTCCTGCTCCACCAGCGTGTTGATCTCTTCGCGAACAGCATCATCAGCCTCAAAGTCCACTGCTTTGGCAGAGCTCAAGAACTTTTCCCTCAGTGTATCAGCAGCTCCTTAAGGATGGGGAGCTGAGGCAGAAATGATGGCCATGTTGGAAAATCGCAGCTCATAATCAGATGATGCTGTTCACATGTGAAGATCAACACGCTGGTGGAGCAGAAAACAGAACTCACATATCCAGGACCTCATTGCTCCTGGTTAGAAAATACTTAAAATTCATTTACTAAAAAGGTGCCTAGGAGTGGTGTCAAGTTTTTGAAGTCACATTACAGAGTACACCACTAAATAGTTCAGAACTTTGCAGCAAATGTCCAACCACCCTCTGAATTACACAGTGTTACATTCACCACAAATGTATCTTAGCTGTATGCTTCCAGCAGCTATTGGAAAGTATTTTTCTGGTTTTATCACATGGTTTCCAGCTTTTTAGTTCTTAGGAAGTATGTGCTGTATATGCCCTGTCTGAATTTGGGGATCTTTATGAGGAATTGTGGCTTTGACATCATATTTATGTATGCATGTATAAGGAAGTATGTTTGTATGTATGTGTACTTTTTAAGTAAAGGCAGCATTACAGAAAAAAAAAAAAAATGTGAAGGCTGTTGGACACCAGACAGCATTCCAGTAGAAGATGGAAGTCTTTGGATGATGCAGGAATGTACATTCTCACCACATTATTTAGCAGTGATTGTATTATTGAGGGTTTTACTTGATAAGTGAAGGAGAAGCAAGTACAAAGGATTGCAGTCTGAGTTGTAACAACTACAGAGACATCAGGCTGATGAGACAGTAAAACAGTGGGAGAAAGTTACAGAGGCAAGAGTGGGAGCTGAATTGGCAGTTTGTAGTGTACAGTTCAGATTTATACCCATACTAAATACATCAGATGTTGGCTTTTAAGTCAGTTGGGCAGTATGGTGAGAAGGGCAGAAGGAACTACATTGTGATGTTTCGTGATTCAGAGGAATCAGACCACAGTAGGTAGCCTGCGTCTTCTCTAGCTATTGGAGGCAGGCTGAGATTGCAATTAATAAGCACATAGTTAAACATCTTGAGTCAAGCAGCTGAGTTAGTAATTACAGTGTTTTTTCACCACACAGGATCCACACCATTGATGTGAGTCAATCTCCTGATTCATACCATCAGTTAATCAAGTGACCGACATGGAGAAACTCACGCAGTAGCCCGTGATAATTCCTATGCTTTTGACAGAGTGTGGCACCGTTCCTTGCTATCCAAAATATAACAGTATAGACTAACATCTTTTGCTCATCTGTTTCCCTCATATCTCAACAACAGAAAGATAAAAGTAGATGATTGACTGGAGTTTCTACGCAATTATTGCAGGTGTGCCATAAGATTCAGTTCTGGCTCCAACCCTATTCCTGATTCACTATTAATGATCTGCTATCTGTCACCCATAATCTCATCCATTCATATGAATGAAGGCTCAGCTCTTCACAGTTCATTCACACTTAAACCCCCATTCTCAAAATGTAATATCTCCCAACTCACAACTCAATACAATCATCTCGATAAATAAAGACTTATCTAAGATAAATGAGTGAAGACGAGATGACCTTTGTCTCATTTAATGCTGAGTAAAACCAGACCAAGCTACAGTCTACTAATATACTGAATATTGCCAGATTCCTTTGGCCTTCAGTGCTACTAATGTTCCTCTCGAGAAATTATTGAGAAACTCAGTCTTTCACTTAACAATGCCCTCAACTGGACCTCTGATGTTAGATCATTGACTAAAACCACCTCGAAAGAAGCATACAGTGCTCGTCAGAAGTATCAAGCGCCCTGCGTCCCTCCTGCGAAACAAAGCTTTCAGCATTGACCGAAAAGCATATAAATAGTAAATTTGTTTACCTTTAGTGCTTCAAATAGGGTATCCCGCTGCGCTCCTTCGCGGGCCTGGGACCCATCTTGGAAATTGAAGGGCTTGAACTCCTAAGGTGCAGGAGAAGTATTTTCTCGCGGGAGTGCACGAGTGCCGGCTTCAAGCTTAGGCGGAGAATCACATCCTTCTCTTGGAGACTCTGCTTTACGAGGTACCAGAGGTGATTTCCATCGAATAAAGGTCTAGGCCCCTGGCCAGTCTTTCATGAATGATACCTCACAGGCCGAAGCGTGGTGACGGTGGCCTTGTGAGCAGGTGCACCCGTCCTGCTGAAACACTTGTGCACCTGTCATCTTGAAGGAGTCTGGTAAATGATGTCTTTGCAAACTCCAGGTAAACATCCTGATTCACTCTTATGTTCTTAGGAAGCTGCTCTTCCCAAACCTTGACGTGCCATGAGTGTATCAGAGATGTTTAATTGTGCTTTCTACATACCGGAGGTCAAGTGGGTCATTACAAACTGGCGTGACCACACACATGTCTCCCTCTGTTACAGGCAGACGCGTTGCCTCATCAGACCACAGCACTGACAGCCATTGCTCCTAACCCCAGTGCGATATTTGATAGCAAAGGCCAGCCTCACGAAGTCACTGGTTTTTTGTGAGAAGTGGCTTCTTCTAGGCCTGTGACTTGTGTAACCAAGTTCATGGACCCTACGATACACTGTTCTCACAGACACCTCACCAGAGCGCTTCGAGGTTGCTCTCCTTGGCTTTCCTTGGACTTTCACACAAGGATTAAACTCCACTACTTGCGTTTTTAAACATTAACAGACCTTGGGAAGCTTTTTCTTAGACCTTCCAGACCGTGGTTTCTTTGTGGGAACTTAAAAATGCCACTATTTTCCACTTTCAATGTTGCTTCCACCCATGCACTGTCGATGCAGTCACACCATTCAATCCTGTAATTTCCATAACTGGTAACTTGCTTCCTTCGAGTAATGATCTGGGATATGACTTCACTCCGATAGTGCAAATGCTGCTGCCATAACAGTGGTGAAAGCCAAAACACTCCTTGAGACACTCGGTAGCAAAATGGTGCAAAAAGAGAGGGAGAGTACGTGGAGATTCTCTCTCCGAGGCGGCCCATGGGCAACTGAGGCGGGAACCAATTAGCGCATCGAAAGCCCTCGGGGGTACCGTGACGTTCCATGCTGAAACCACCCAAACTTGTGGCTCAAGTTTTACCCTCAAAAATGGGTTGATTCCTTTTTGGCCCATAAGCATTGTGCGCCTGGCAGTAGGCGCTCGATAATTTCTGAAGTATGGAGATGGCGCAGATATTTGTTCGAGGGACACAGAATGGCTGAAAGCAGTGGAAATGAGTTACATGAGAGAAGCCTATGGAGATCACATGGCCTCTGACTGATGAGGAAATGGAGAGGTATTGTGGTGTGGATGTGATAGGAAGCATTAGGAGAAACACATTGAGGTGGGTTTGTCATGTGGAGAGGATAGAGAGTGAGAGATTGACTAGGAAAGTGCTGTAACAAGTGGAGGGGGAGAGGGAGGGAAGGCCAAGGATGAGATGGAGTGATGGAATGGAGAGGTATATGAGAGAGTGAGGCATGAAACTTGGGAGCAGGGGGCGTGAGAGAAATGGCAGGGGAAAGCGTAACGTGGAGGTGACAGCGCGTGAGTGTCACACCACCCTGTATAATAGATTAAGGTGTCTGGCAATAGATAGATAGATAGATATTTATCAGAATACAAGTTAATTTTGTAAATACTTTGTTTGTGTAATAAGTACCTGTAAAACACCAGCAAAAATCAACACTGCCTGATCCACCCCACTGTGTGTAGAGACTGTGTTTTTATATATGAACATTTTTTTTCTCATCCTATGAGCAGATCCCCCAAACTTCTTATACTCAATAGAGATTATTCTCAGCACCTGTAAAAACTGTAAACATCTTCACATGTTCTCATTAGCCTTTGTAGTGTTGCACTGCAGTACTTCCATGTCATCTTCCTCCCCAGGATTGTTGACCAGTTCAGCTAGGACTGGACAGCTGGTGAATGCAGTGTTCTTCAAGAGCTTGTGGGAGTACCAGTGTGACCTCACCATACGAAAGAAGAAGACTTCTGGATTTCTGAGAAGAGAGGATATCTGTACCCATGATGCACATTAGGGACAAGGAGGTCCGTGTATTTCAGCTCAGTGACACCTGGAGCAACTTTGGCACCTGCTATGGACTACAAGGCAAGGCAGAAGTGAGATGGGAGTGAATGTTGTAAAAGTTTTTATTTATTGAACCTCCATATTTATGCAGGCTGTAAGAGAGTCTGCGTGAAGTTCTGACAGTTTCCACATTGAAAATATAATGGATTGTAAGAATTTTGTAAATCATTATTTATTAAGAGGTCAGTTTCAAGGTGAGCATGGCATAAATGGAACTGGTGATTGCATAGTTAATGTAATTCATTATCATCATCCGCACATCTTTTCCCGCCTGAAGATGGAGTGAATTAGGATCCAGAGGGGGAGAAAAAAAAATTTGATAGAAGGAGCAACTAATAAAAAGTCACGCCAGCTGAAATGTATACTTTTATTCACTAATCATTCAAGCCCTAAGAATTTTGTTAGCTACATCACAGGTATAAACATCTGCCATGTATTGCTTTATACAACCAAGCAGCCAGAGTCAATCCAATGACTGTCACTTCACCAGGAAAGAAACAGGGATCTCAAGTACTTGTCATACACTCCACACACCACTTCTTCTAACCAACTCAATCCTCTGTTAGTTTCACTTAACCTTATTGCCTCTTCATGCCACACTCCTAGCACATTATTCACCATATTTATCCACCCCTTTCATCTTGACCTACTATGTCTACGATCCGCTTTCAAACTCCTCAGATCTCTCACTTTTTCATTGCTCTATAAACATCAATTTTCTCCCTATGACCATATCCTCTAAACACTGGCTTTGACTCTGAACCGCTGACTTCTTACTTCACTTATCCTTTCCATTCTCCACACTTCACACACATGTTCCTCAATTTGTTTCCTCAGCATCATCTTGGAACCTACTTGAGGTTTTTTCGTTTTCTTGGGACTTACAGAAAGATCATATTACCTCACTTGTAAAAGTCTGCATCCAAGAGATTAGATGTGCTAAACACATTCATACCTTCCTTACCCCTGCACAGTTGTTGATGTTATACGCGGGCTGTATTCGCCCATGCTCACAACTCTCATTTGTGGGGAAAGCTCCCCACGTAGTCAAAGGCCATTCGTCTCGTGCTCTCCTCATCTTACTGGCTCCATTTAATCTGTCTTTTTGCCTCACTGTTGAATCTTTATCTCTTTTCTGATTTGCTACTTTCCAACCACTGTTCCTCTGAATTGTCTGCTTGCGCTCCGCCATGTCGACGGCAAGCATGTAGCACCCATCTAGCAACAGACTCTCATTCATTTTCAGTCCACCTCACTAATTCAAGGATTAGTTGTTACTCCCAGTCCTTCATGAATTGAAACATGTCATCTCTGGAACTGTCTCCCTCTGTCCGTATTTCCTACTATATGACCGTCAGTGTCTTTCAAGCGCGAGTGAATGTCAAAAGCAACTCAAAATGAGTGGATCTTAAATTTTTCTCTGTTAATAAATTTCACCTTTACAAATGCGGAGCACTAATATATTTTGCCCACGTCTATATGAAAATATGTGTATGAAGTAATAAATAAATAATAATAATAATATAATGTGCGCCCATAATGAAAAACCGATCACATGGGCAACTTGAATATATAACGTGAAATTTTCAAGATATATTAAATCTCGGATGAGACAAGAAATGGATGGTTGGGGAATTTCATGACAGGCTTGAGCTATCAGCATGTCAGAATAGTCAAGATATGGCCAAAATTTTGGAGAAGTTCAAAAATGGGCCCGGGTGGGGTCCAGGTCAAGGTCACCAAATAAACTGCCAAAGATCAAGTTGTTTACAATCGACCTTTACTACCATTACTCTTCATGGGTGGCATGAGCTGTCAATTTGAAACTTTCAGGTGTAACAAGACATGGCCAAAATCTTGGACATGTCCGAAAATCCCGTCACGGTCAAGGTCAAGGTCACCAAAATGGCTGCCAAAGGTCAACTGAGTTTTTATCACCCAACTTTAGCTCCATTATACTTCATGAATGGCTATGAGGATGCACCAAGCCATTGTTTTTTGATTGATCATTTTGCAACAATTCGTTGTTTCAACACATAAAGCTACAGTGCCCGTCAAAGTTATCGAGCGTCTACCGCCGGTAGCATAATACCCATGGCCAAAAAAGAATCACCCGACGGGGGTAAAGTGAGCCACAATTTTGCGGCGCTAGCATAACGTCATGGTAGCCTGAGACCTTCTGGCAGCGCTGGTTGGTTCCCTCCTCAGTTGCCCACGAGCTACCTGAGAGAGAGGAACTCCGCGCGTGTGTCCCTCTCTCCTAGCGTGGTACGCTACTGAGTGTCCCGCAGTCACGGCTTTTGCCACTTTGCTATGGCACCTACCCGTGAGACTTGCTCGAAATCTGTATCCCCAGATCATTGCTCTATAAAAGAGGCAGGCCGCCAGACAAAGGGAGTGGGCGGAGTGGTTGGTGTGGCTCGATCGACAGCGTGGCTCGATGCTGCGCGTGGTTTCGAGTGGAAAACAGTGGTGAAGTTCCCACAATGGAACCGCTGGTCTTCAGACCTAGGAAAACTTCCACAAAAGGTCTGTTGATGTTTTAAAACGTGCAGTGGAGTTTAATCCTCGTGTCAGTGCAAGGAAAATAAAGGAGAGCAACCCGGAAGTATTTGGTGAGGTATCTGTGAGAACAGTGTCTCGTAGGGTCAATGAACTTGGTTACACAAGTCACAGACCTGTGAAGAAGCCTCTTCTCACAAAACACCAGCGACTTCGTAGGCTTGCCCTTGCTAGTAAATGAGTGAGCTGGGGTTAGAATCCAATGATTGTCAGTGTTAATGTCTGATGAATAAGATTTAGTGTCACCTGTGACTGAAGGAACACATGTGTGCTACCCACGGCCCATGGGGCTAGTGACCCACTTGACCCACGGTATGTTGAAAGCACTTTTAAACATCCTGATTCGCCTCATGGTATGGGGTTGTTTTTCTGGTCAAGGTTTGGGGAAGCTTGTTGTGCTTCCCAAATTTTGACCATTAGATTGAATCATGATGTTTACCTGGAGCTTCTGTGTGATCATTGCCAGACTCGCTTTGAGCCAACGAATTGCATGAAGTTTCAGCAGGACGGTACACCTGCTCACAAGGCCAAATTGGTTACCAATTGGTTTAGTGACTGTGAGGTATCATTCATGAGAGACTGGCCAGGAAGCTAGCCCAGACCTCAACCGGATTGAAAAGCCTCTGGTACACTAAACGTAAGAGAAGAGTCTCCAAAGGAAGGATGTGAGCTCTCTGCCTAAACGAGGATGCCGGCGTTCATTTCCTGGGAGAAAATGCCCCTCCTTTCTGAGGAACCTCACCCTTTCAATTCAAAGGCATCTCAGGTCTGTGAAGAAGCGTAAAGGAGTACCCCTCACAATAGCACTAAAAGGTAAATAAAATGCATTATTTATATGTTTTTTCAGTGCTGAAAGGTTTGTTTCGTAGGAGGGACGCAGAGCGCTCGATACTTCTGGCTTGGCCTCACAATATACCCTTTTCCATTGTTCAACACGGCTGTCCCCTCCATTCTCGACAGTTCAAGCCGTACATCCAAACAGGCTGGCTGAGCTGCCCAGCCTCCTGCACCCCGCAGGAATGAACAGTTGTCTCTTCATCCCCCTGCATCTCTGTTTGGCCTTGTAGAATACTACTGTACAGCACCACCATGACTCCATCCAAGGCCTCTACTATGGCCCCTGACAGGAGTGCAGTCATGTGCTCACCAACCCGAGTGAGTGTTTCGCCATTGCATGGTTAGGTGACGGTTGCGCCAAGGATTAACGGTCGCTCATGACCCACGATACTGTTTTGGTGCCAGTTTTATGTAATGCACATCTTTAGTTTGCACTTGGTTAGGTGGGGTTACAACCATTGGAGGGTCCCTGAGGCAAAGCCTGAGATTTAAGATCTTTCAGTGCTCAAAGTTAGACATCTGCTGCTGGCTATGGTATTAAGTTGATTACATTTGAGTTTGTTTGGTGTGGTGACGTCATGTCCAGTCGGCGGGATCGGCAATCGCCGCACTGTCAAAGGCATTCAGGCTGCTTTCTTCTAATATCGTTAAGTAAGTATATTTCGTTTGTTCTCCAATATTTTTTTGATCGAATATCAAATGTCAGTCATCACAGATGTATGTAGCATTAAAACTAATTTTCACGAATGTAGGTCTACTAGAAAATCAGCTCAAATCCCACACATGTCACTCATATTTACTGACATTTTTTCTATCTTTGTTGAATATTTTTTGAATGACAAAGGTGGTCAGGAAATTAGCTCCCTATTTGCCAAAAATCATATGGGAAAAAAATAGGTTCATTATTTAACTACCTCCTATGGAAGGCACCCCTGTCGAGTAGTTGGAGGGAGGTGTATGGCCAAAAGCTGCCCCTTTGGGTGTCCCCCGAGGAGTGGCTCCCCCTGGCCTCCCTGGGGGTGAGCCCCATGGCCCACAAGAGGGAGGGGTCCGCCCCCTGGGTGAATTTCCCGCCGACTCCCCACAAGAGGGTGCTGCCCCGAGTCCCCCCAGGGGACATGCTGCCCCCTGGTCCCCCAAGGAAATGCCATACCCAAACCTTCTAGAGGGTCTTCAGCCCCCCAGGAGGGAACTGCCCCCAGCCCCACTTGGGGGTCCCTGGCCTGACTGGGGGCACAACCCCTTTCCCCCCTGGAGGGTGCCACCCCTTGGTCCCCCACCCCATCAGGGAAAGCCATACTTGTAACATGGCCAATACCAAGAGCATATTCTGGCTGGCGATTGGCATTAGGAAATGCCGAATGCTTTTTTCATCTTGTTTTCTTCTTGGAAGAGGTGAGATTTGTAGGAGTTTGACCTTTGGTTGCATCTTCCTTGCATAAAAAAAAAAATAAAAACTTGACTTTTTGTTCCAGCACACACACACACACACACACACACACACACACACACACACACACACACACACACACACACACACACACACACACAGGTTGCTGGCGGAGAAATGGAGCTCTTTGTAGATCGTGGAGAAATAATTGATTCCAATGTGAAAAGGAACCCAGCCTATTGTGATTATGAAAATGAATAATAATGAATGGTGGTCCTATCTGATAATAGTGAAAAGAGTCTCAGATTTTGGTCCAACAAAGAAGTATAAAATGCAGTGAAAAATATAGATTTCGTAAGTTGCATTACGGTGGAAGGAGGTAACTCTTTGTTTGCACTCGACGGCAGAGAATTTGAGGGCTTTAGCGAAGAACTACAGGTCAAAGGAAGTGTTAAACTGAATCTAACAATAGTTGCAGGTGTGGAGAAAATGGCTTTTTTGAGGAAACTCCAGGAATTAAATAAGTAATTATTAACAATTAGAAAGGATTACGAAAGTGAACCTTAATTGAGGATCAAGAGATTTAGATACTTCCGGGATAAGTTAGATAACATCTGTTCACGCAGTGCTTATAGTCAAGTTGACGGAATTAGAATTGAGTAATGAATCTGCCTCTAATGAAATAAAACAGTTCAAGAAGGAAAATAAAATTCGGAAGAAGAAAGGGACAGGATGAAGAAGTAAACTAGATGAGCATGAATCAAAGTCAAGGATGCATGATGAATTTTATATTGTAGCCCTCTCGGTGTCGGAATCCCGCCAAACGTGTCATATTAGTTTTCTAAATTTGTTCAGTCCTTTCAATCACATCCCTAAAGCACAAAAAAAATTAGCCAAAAAATGTAGTTTCGGGCAAAATTGTGTCAAATTTGGACGCATTGTGGCAGTACAAACTTTCCAATGGTAAGGCATTGGCAACACTGAGGGAAGCTGCCTCATGGGGCCCCGCGCGTAGCGTGTTAAACCTGAGTCTCTTCCCGAGTTGCCAAGCGGTGAAAATTTACATCGAGTTGTGCTGTCCCTTTAAGCTCCTACTAATTCTCCTCCTCCTGCCTGAGCCAAAGCCCCTATGAACTCAGTGTGATAATGCAATGACTAATGAGCATATTTGTATGTGATATTGTCGATGGAACATGGAATATATGTCGCGAAAAGGAATTTAGCGTCCGTTATCAAACATTAGAAGGAGGCGATATGCATGTTCACTGTTGCAGGGTTTAAAACTTCGTCATTTCCACAAGGCCCTGTAACGTGATTACAAATACATATATAATGAAGCCATTGTGCCTAAACTGTATTTTGTGTGAAAAAATATTGTGGCACAACTGGTGAGTATGGAACCATAATGTGGAATGGGGCAGGCATCAGCGTACAGTTTTTATAGTTGGGAAGGAAAAATTAGAGGTGTTTAGGGATGGAACTATTGTGATTCTGATGAAAATGCGTATGGAATAGTGTGAAATGCGTCAAACATGCTGCGGAGTGTTATTGAAGGAGGGTGTGGTGTATTATTAGTAATAGAATTAAACGCTGAGTGTTCACAGAGAAATATTTCATGCGATGGCTGACCTAGCTCAAACAAAGCGCAAATATCAAAGAACAAGGAATATGCCACATTATACCTTGTCATTAAATAGCAAATATTAAGTGGAGGAAATCTATTGTGTGCAGCTTTTACGTATTTTGTTTAAATGTATCGCAAGGAGAGAAGAAAATACGCATACAGCTACAGATTGCACACACGCGCACACACACTCTGCCACACCCCACACGCATATGCTCACCGCACACGTCCCACACTCACACACTACATGAACTCCTCATCTTCAAGCTACTGCCAGCATCTCATTACCTCTGGAGGAGGAGTGAGTTATCTCGTATTTTGTTCCCGATCTGTATATTGACCTATTTCTATAGTTCAATATTTTTTACACAAGTAAGTAATGTGTTTTTACATACACACATATGAGATGGAAGAAAGTTCTGCTTCATTATCAGAACCTAGCAAAAAGACGAGTGGTCGTAATAAAGTTTTTGACAGCACTATCAAAAACACTATGATATTTTACATGTATAAACTGAGTAAAAAAAAGAAATAATAAAGCGTAGCGAAGCGCGAAAATATGTAGCCCAGCGTGGGTGAGGCAGAGAAAATGTTTTTTATCTCGCAAACTATGAGTTGAAGAGTATTCTACGTTTGTCGTTCAATTACTCCAAAACTATTGGATCTTCCTCGATTTCCAATAAAAAACCATGATAAAGAGCAGTAAATTCTACGTATGTTGTTTGCAGAATATAAGCCTCTGGGAAAGTTTTCTGTTGGAAAAAGTTGGGGGAACAGATTTGTTTCGATAAAGTCGAAAATCGGAGGAGTAATCTCACTTTGTCGATGAATTGCTCGAGAAATATTGAAAGTTAATATCGATTTCTTATAAGAACCATGATAAAGGGCAGTAAATTCTATGCCGCGACATAACAATGTAATATCTATAATCAGAATTACGTTGTTACATATGGCGGGGAATATTGCGTATGCTGTGTAAAGCATCCGCGAGAAGTGACCTAAATGGACGTGAGTTCCCAGTCGTTTTTAGCGATTTACTTCGAGGACTATGAAGATTATCAAAAAAAGGATTAGATCATTCGAAAACTGATGAAAATTCTTGCATATGTATTTTGCAATAAAAACATAACATGTTACAAGAAAATGTAGGTTTTAAAGCTCCTTATTTTTTTCAAAAATGGCTTTCAGTTTTTGGCTATTTTCTCGAAAACTACAAATCTGTCAACTTGCAGTTTATCTCATTGAAAAACTGATGAAGTTCTCTATCAAAACTTTTAATAACATTTTCCTATGTGATGGAAAACATTTGAATGTTGATGTTGGGAAGTGGCGTGATGTAGCGAAATTTTATTCACGGCAGCCTAATCTTGTTTTATTTGTGTTTTCCTGTTTTTTTGTGGTGTTATCAGGTAGAACAAATTATATCGGCGAATAAGATGCTATAGGTTTCATTAACCTTTATAGATGTATAAAAATAAGGAGAGAATATCGTGGTATTTATAACGCAAAGGCAGCCGGGACAGGCAGCATACCATAGATCGAAATTGTGCGCCGAAAAACTTACTGAAACTTATCATGCGCGAGAGGGTTAAGGAAATGAAGGACTCAGCACAAAGGGTGGAAGAAAAATCAAGGAAGAAGGAAAGTATAAATTTGAAGGAGATTATAGAACAACAAAGCAGGAAAAAGGTGGAAATGGAATAGGCCAGGAATTGCTAAGGAAAGTAGAGAATCTTTAGTCAGGGATTGCTGACAAGAAAAAATGTGTGATAATTTTCAGGACTAAAAGAAAAACGGCTGACAATAAGGTCAAAAAGGGAAAGAGAAGAACTGAATAAGGCAAGAGAGGGAAACATGAAGCTCAAGAAGAGATTGAAGAAGTGATTAGGCACAAGGAAAGTACAAGGAGGGAGGGGCGAGTACACTTAAGGTAAAGGTTAAGTCTCAGACAATAGTAAATGATATTATAAACAGAACATGGAAATTATCAGAAAAGGAAGAGCTGAAGAATGTTTGAGATAAGGAAAGATGCAAATGAAGGAAGAAAGAAGCTAAGATAAAGGAGCTATTAAATGGCCCGAAGGCAAAAAGCGAAGACAGGCGGAGGAAGAGAAGACAGTGTTTTATTGAGAGAGTTATGGATGGGAAATTGAGGGAGTGGTACCGATTTTGAGCGGGAGGGAAGAGGAAATAATGAACAGTAAAAAAAGTTAGTTGGAGTAGAACAGGGAGAACTTTAGGAAGGGAAGAGGTTGTGTAGATCAGATATTCATTCTTAGATCTTTAGTGCAGAGGAACACAGAGAAGGGAAAGAAGAATTGTATGCAGCTTCCATGGCTTTGGAGAAAGCATATGACAGGGTGGATAGACAAGGATTGTGGAAAGTGTTAAGAATATATGGAGTAGATGGGAAGTTGTTGAATGCTGTGAAAGAGTATGTCTGATAATGCGAAAACTGCAGTGCGTGTGAGATGAGGAACTAAGTGAATTTTTCTCTTTGAAAGTTGGTTTGAAACAGGGATGTGTCATGTCTCCCATGGTTGTTCAATCTGTACATGGATGGGGTAATAAAAAGGGTACAAGGTAGGGTAGTGGATGTTGGAGTGGCCCTGGTGAGGAAGAGGACCAATGTTTGGAAACTCCTTGTACTGTTGTTTGCAGATGATACTGTGTTGTTGAGTGAAGACGAAGGGGAGCTGCAAGGCTTGGTGGATGAGTTTGAGAGAGTGTGTAAGAAACGGAACCTAAAGGTGAATGTAGGGAAGAGTAAAGTGATGGTCTTTGAGAGAGGTGAAGTTAGTGAATGTACAGCGAGGTTGGATGGTGAGGAATTGGAAAATGTGAAGGTACGTTTAAGTATTTGGGTAGTGTGATGAGTAAGGATGGGGGTTTGGAGGGTGAAGTGCTTGAAAGGGTACAGCAGGGAAGAAAGGTTGCTGGTTCCTTGAAAGCAGTGATAAGAAACAGGGAAGTGAGCATGGAAGTGAAAAAGTTACTACATGACAGTATTGTGATACCAACTCTAACGTACGGAAGTGAAGCTTGGACATTGTTGGAAGGACACAAGTCAAGAGTGAGAGCAGTGGAAATGAGTTATTTAAGAGGAGCCTGTGGAGTCACGTGGAGAGACAGGCTGACGAATGAGGATATAAAGGAGGGTTGTGGTGTGGATGTGGATGTGATAGGAAGCGTTATGAGGAACACACTGAGGTGGTTTGGCCATGTGGAGACTGGAGGGTGAAAGACTGACGAAGAGAGTGTATGTGAGTGAGATGAAGGGGGAAGTGGGAGGGGGCGGCCGTGGATGAGATGGAGGGATGGGGTGGAGAGAGGTATATGAGAGAGGGGGTGTGAGTTGGGAGCAGGGCAGTGAAATGGCGGGGGACAGGGCGACTTGGAGGCGATTTGTTTGTAGCCACCCCAAACGGGATTGAGGCGTCTGGCAATAGATAGATAGAATGAAAAAGTTGGAAAGTGGCATATACTAATGTTGACAGTTTAATATCGGCTAGGGCAATAGGCAGGATGAGGGTGGGGAAGGCAGCAGGTGTGTCTGGGTTGACTGCCGAAAATGTTGAAAGGCCTCCGGGCGATATAGGGGTGAGTTTAGTCACTGACCTGATAAATAGGATTAATTATGAGTGTCTTGTCCCAGATGATTGGCTGAAGAGCGTAATTGTAGAGAAATGTGTATAAAAGGGAAGGGTGATACCCTGGAAAGAGGAGAGTATAGAGGTATAAAGCTTTTAGATCAGATAATGAAGGTAATGGAGAGAGTTTTAGAAGGTATGATTAGAGAAAGAGTGAATATTGATGAGATGCAGTTTGGGTTTATGCCAGGTAGGGGGACCACTGATGCCATATTCATTGTTCGACAGCTTCAGGAAAAATATATTGGTAGGAGAAGGGATCTTTATTTTGTTTTTGTTCGATTTGGAAAAGGCCTTTGACAGAGTCCCTAGAGAGGTGGTGAAGTAGACGTGAGAAAGCTTGGCTTGGAGGAGTGGCTGGATTACGGTAGTTATGGCTATGTATGTGGGTGCTCACACCCAGGTAAGAGTGAATGGAGATTTGAGTGATGAGTTTTCCGTGAATGTTGGTGTGCATCAGGGGTCAGTCTTGAGTCCCATGCTGTTTATCATGGTACTTGAAGCCCTTTCACGTGACTTTAGAAACGGACTTCCCTGGGAGTTGTTGTATGCTGATGATTTGGTGTTGATTGCAGAGAGCGAAAGGGAGGCGGAAGGAAAGGTTTAGGGAAGTGGAGAGATGGTATGGGGAACAAAAGGGTTTAAGGGTAAATGCAGATAAAACAAAAGTGATGATATCTAGGGTTGGTGGCGGTACTGTCAAAGACGAGGGAGAGTGGCCATGTGCAGTTTGCCACAAGGGCGTGGGAAGTAATTCCATCTTGTGCGGTGTGTGTGATAAATGGGTGCATAAGAGATGTAGTGGTATCAGAGGTAGACTGTGAGATAATGCTGATTTTATGTGTACGGCGTGTCGGGGTGAGCAGGTGGAGATTGTCAGGTGTGAAAGGATTGAACTTGCTGGTGAATCTCTTGAGTGTGGAGGGAAGAGTTTTGTTATTTGGGAGACATGTTGTGTGCTGGAGGTGGGGCTGGAGCTAGCTCTGTGGCTAGGGTGAGAAGTGGTTGGAAGAAATTCAGGGAGCTCTTGCCTCTCCTGACGATGAGAGGAGCTCTCCCTACGTGCTAAGGGGTCTTTGTATGCAGCATGTGTTGGGAGTGTAATGCTGTATGGCAGTGAGACCTGGGCAGTGAAGGAGGAAGATATTTCGCCGGCTCAGACGTACAGAAGTGACAATAGTGGAGTGGATGTGTAGTGCGTCCCTGCGTTCCAAGGGCCTGGAGGGGCTGGGTTTACAATGGAAGAGTTGAGAGGTAGGATGGGACTAGAGTGTATTGGTGGTGTGATGAGGAGTGGTAGATTGAGGTGGTTTGGACATGTGGAGAGGATGGGGGATGATAATTGGGTGAGGAGGGTGAGAAGTGTGTAGCTGGGGGTGGGGTTATGAGGGGTAGACCAGAGAAAGGACATGGGACGAGGTCATTAAGTGTGACCTTGAGGGTTAAGGGACTGAACAGGGAGGCTACAATGGATCGTGCAGCGTGGAGAGCCGCCATTAGGTGACCAAGGCCGACACATGCAAGCATGTTGGAGCCTTTAAAAACGAAAACGAGCGAAACGAAAACGATAGTGTCAAGTTGCCTAAGATTAGCTAATTTGGTCCCGGACCAAGCCCGTGCCATAGAAAACCGTGTTAATACAAATAACTAAACCTATGGGGAAAATGGAATTTTGTTCTGGACGTTTGCTTAAAGTTCCCCTTTTTCACCCCACTTTTCCCCATTTTCTCCAAGTTTACACAGGCACACAATCCAGCAACCAGTCAATGCATATATTACACACAAATTAAACACTATACAACAAATAATAGAGGGCTTTAAGGGCATAAAATACTAAACGTACCTAACTCCGACGATGACAGTGCTAAAGTGGACAGAGTAGGGTTGGGGGTTCTGAGGCAAGAGGCACTTTTCAATCATTGCTGCGCCCCTGCGCCATGGGTATTTTATGCTCATGGTTCTTTTTTTTTGGTTGTGGCACTTTGCCATGTCATAGAAAACCGTGGCATAGAAGTCCATGCCATAGGCGATTTGTCTCGCTCTATCTATCTATCTATCTATATATTCCATTGGAGCCCAGTGTTCACAGTTTTGGACAGAACTGGGAATTTTCAAATCTTAATAAAGTAGAGAAACCCCCGGTAAGACTCCTATGAGCTTCGCGACTATGAGCCGATAGGCGGAGAGCAGTACGCTTGGTACCCTCCCAGTACGGTGCCTCACCCCAGGAGCTCTTGGATCCAATGGGTTAATGGCTGTTAAATCTTTCAGTTTCTTTAACCCATTGGAGCCCAGTGTCCATAGTTTTGGACAGAACTGGGAATTTTAAAATCTTAATAAATTACGGAACCCCTGGGTCGGGACCTATGAGGTTCGCGACTATGAGACTGATAGGCGGAGGACGGTATGCATAGTACCCTCCCAGTTCGGTGCCTGGCCCAGCAGCTCTGGGGGATCCAATGGGATATATATATATATATATATATATATATATATATATATATATATATATATATATATACACACACACACACCTAGGGCAGAGTGAGAATTAGCAATGTCCAGACAACTCAAATTTGTCCAATCCAATGGGCCACGCTTCAATTCAATCAACAGTCAAACCCCCGGAATCAAGGCTCTGACCGATAATCCAAAAACATTCACCACGTACAGTATCTTCACATAAACGAATCAGATCGAGTCAATCCAGCTGCCTCATTAAGAAGGGATGTCAGATCCTTGATCATGCCTTCTCACAACATTCATCCAGCCAGCTCGATCTCGTCCAGTTCCCTAGCCTCATCAGCTTCCAAACCTCTCTTTTTCACACACTAATCCACCATATCTCTCCACCTTCTCCTTGGCCTACCTCACCTCCTGCACCTTCATATTCGCTCAGATATACCTTTTTCTCCACTCTGTTGTGATCCATTCTCTCTAGATGACCATGCGATCTCAATACACTGTCCTCGATTCTGGGTGTCTACCGACTTCCTCACTCTGCATCTTTCGTGAATCACATATTATTTCGTATCTTATCCACCCTCCGTACTGCACATACATCCCTCCAGCAGTCTCATCTCCACTGCTCTTACTCTTGACTTTTCTTTTTCATGCCACAACATAGTTTAACATCCATATGTTAAAGTTATTATCTTCACTCCTACATGTAAGCCTTCGTGCAGCAACAGCACTCATGCCTCTGTTTTTTATCAAGGCCTTCATTGCACCAGCTACTTTTCTTCCATGTGCCATTCTACTTTCCACTTCTTTTGCACCTTTTCCTCTCTTTTCTATTACTGTACCCAGGTATTTGAACTCTCCACCAGTTTCAGTCTCTCTCCATTCACAACATCGCACCTCGAGTCACCTTCTCTCTCAGTAACCATCACTTTTACTCTTTGCTACATTTGCTCTCAAGGCACGACGCTCTGAGACATTCAGGAAAGCCTCTGCACTAGCCTACCAAGTTCTTGTCCGGTGTTTGTGCAAGCAGTACTACATCATCAGCATACAACAAATTTGAGATATTCCATCCATCATCATTCATTACGAACGACATCCCTCTCTCCATTACTCGTGTTTTTACTTCTCTCATCACCCCATCCATACATTTATACATTGAACTACCATGGGGACATGACACAACCCCGTTGCACGCCCACTCTGATCATGTAAACAATTCACTTAGATGCCCATTAACCCTTACACATGCTTCACTACCATCATAAAAACTCTTGACGGCACCTAAGCAGCTTACCATCTACACCGTACATGTGCAAAACTTTCCACAATCCTTCTCTGTCCACTTTGTCGTATGCTTTTCCAGATCCATGAATGCCATAAACACATTATGGTACTTTTCAGAAGCCTTCTCTGCTGTTTGTTTCACTGCAAATAATTGATCCACACATCCTCTGCCACTCCTAAAGCCACCCTGTTCATCACTTTGTAGGACTTCTGATATCTCTCTTACTTTCTTTATAATAATTCTTCCATATACTTTCCCTACCATCCTCAATAAACTTATACCACGATAATACTTGCACTCACTTCAACTCACCTTTACTTTTGTACAGGAGTTCAATCACAACCTTTTTCCACTCTGCTGGCACAGTTTCACTCATCCATGCCTTGTTACATATCTCAACAAGCACTTCATTCCACTCTCTCCATTACACTTAATCATCTCAGCATACAGCTCATCAACCCCAGCTTCTTTTACGATTTTCCAGCAACTTTACAGCACTCTTCACCTGTGCGAGAGTGTCACGTCTCCTGGCACTGCATTCCTTCTCTGCACTTCCTCAAAAAGAATCATGTTTACATCCGCTCTGCTCTCTCTATTCCCGACTGCAAACTTTCAAAATATTCATTCCATCTGGTCCTTACTTCATCCCCATGAGACAATAATCTACCACTTACATCTTTCACACCATCACATTTTTTTCCGCTTTCACTTCTACATTTCGGTACCTCTTTCCAGAATAAAGTCCTATTTTCAGAGTCCTGTGCATTCATTTTTCTTCCTAGATCATCATTAACCTCCTTTTTCCTCTTCACTAGTCTCTATACGTGCTTCTTGCTCTCAGTGTATGCAGTTCTTATTTCAACTGAACCCCTGTCCTGTAACCACTTTAGCCACTTCTTCCTCTTTTCCTCCACTGCTCTCTTAACGTCATCATCCCAACATGCCGTATATTTCTTCTTTGTTGTAACTTCCTAACTAAGCGATCCCTATATGCATTCCACAGGCTGTCCAGAGCCATTTCATTCCAGTTCATTGATTCTAACTCCTCCTCTACTTTGGTCCAGTAATTCATCTACCATTTCTTTGATCCTCAGCCTCTCAACTTTCAGTCTTTCTTCCTGACTGCTCCTCCACCTCACTCCTCTCAGCTTGATCTTGTACTTATATATATATATATATATATATATATATATATATATATATATATATATATATATATATATATATAAGAGAGAGAGAGAGATACATACACATATATTCGTGTATATATATATATATATATATATATATATATATATATTTATATATATATATATATATATATGTCAGAGAGAGAGACACACACACACACACACACACACACACACACACACACACACACACATATATATATATATATATATATATATATATATATATATATATATATATATATCTAGGCTGCTTTCCCCAAGGAAAGGGAAGTAGCCGAGACAGGACGACACACTCCCAATTTACTCATCCACTCAAACACATTCATTCGCATGTTAGCCCCAAGAGGAGAAAAAGGACAGATCCTCACCGCACCTCACCACACGAGGGTCAACTGCGCAGTGCAATCAGTGACATCCGCAGCTGGGCCCGACAACAGAGCTGGTTTACCCCTGTCACATGGTAATAGACCCATCCCCTTACCCGCGCATATATATATATATATATATATATATATATATATATATATATATATATATATATATATATATATATATATATATATATATATATCCCATCATATACTTCTAGTTATTTACTTACCTCAGGCCGATACTCTGTGGATATTGATCTGGTCAGCCAAAAAGTTTGTTTACTCTGAGAATACTTTTATGTGTGAGAGAGACCTGGTCTCTCCTTCCCCCTTCCTTCTGTCCCCCTCCTTCCCTCCCTCTCTCACTCTTTCTCTCTCCTACTCTCTCCCTTTCTTTCCTCATTCCCTCTCTCCTCCTGTCTCTCTCTCTCTCTCTCTCTCTCTCTCTCTCTCTCTCTCTCTCTCTCGTTCTCCTTCCTCGCTAACATTATTCTCTCTTCCCATCCCTCCTTCTTTCTGTCCTCTTACCGTCTGTCTGTCTGTTCCATATGCTCTGACTGTCAAATACACAGGTGGCAGTCCTAGGTTTCCCTGCTGCAAGTATTTTCCCACTCTTATAGTAAAAGATTTTTTTTTTCCTGTATTTCAGAGTCCGTTTCATGGCGAACTCTCCTTATATTTCTTTCAGTACTCTTTCTATAATTCGTATTAAGCTGCAGTGGAGTTGATATCTACACATCCGTGTATAGGATATGGAGATTAAGAAGGTAATATGGGTGTGATTATTTTATTAATGAAGTAAAATTTCCTTCAAATATTATGGAAATATTTACTATATACATGCGTTGGTAACAGCCCTCTAGCATAAAGAGGTGTTTCGACATCATTTAATAACTAAATGTGTGTTTTATCAAAACCTGTGAGTTACCGTACAGTCTGTGTAGAGAAAAGGTTTATAATGGACCGTTTCCTCCCCCGCAATTAGCCATAATCTCCTGCAGGCTGTCAGAGGCAGAGGTAACAGGTCTGTTTAACTACAGTTCTTTAATTTCTTCTAAATAATTCCCACTCGGTCATCATGCGTTGTTGGAGGAGCTGGAGTGTTCTATTCGGCGATGGGACACACAAACAAGCGATTCTAACCCAGGAGTCCTCGCTGGGCTTGGGTGGTCCGCCAGTTGATGTGTATTGGGGAGTTATCCTGAAAAAAGAGAAACCACCCATCCTATAATATATGTGCCCATGAATTCGTTGAAGCATTGCCCTATATATATATATATATATATATATATATATATATAATCATCATCATCATCAGCCATTGAGGTCCACTGCAGGATGGCCTATCCCTACCGAAGCAGGGACGATACAGCCAATGTAGCTCTACCCAGTGGCTTAGACTATCTGGTAGAGACTATACGTAGGGTGAGAAGTGCATGTGAGTGTGATTGTAGTGTTGTAGTGGCTTTGGATGTGTGTATAGTCTGTGAACCAAGTGTAATCGGCCCGCCTTATGCCGACTGGGTGCAAGCATACTAGTATGCGACACTGATTCAACCACAGCACCCCTTGTGTCCGCCAAAGTGGCAAGTCGCTTGGTGAACGCTTCCCAAAGTTTTTACAACTCTGGCGGGAGGGAACCCGCTCTCACCAGAGTCTGAAAACACTTTACCACTGTACCACAGAGGCTCCATACACACACACACACACACACACACACACACACACACACATATATATATATATATATATATATATATATATATATATATATATATATATAAATATATATATTGTTACGGAACAGAGAGAGATAATGGACACTTCAAGTGAGAATACTAAAACCACTACGGTCCCGCAAAGTTCCAGGTTCAAAACAAAAGACTTAGGTAAAATTACATGTTAAAGTTTAATCCTCAAACTAACAACTAAACATTCAGGACTCATAAGGATAATGTAATGACAAAACAGGTTACATATATGGTTAACTGCAATAGCCTCTATTAACATGAATTTAGCAAGAGCAAATTTATCTAAGTCAGCCCTGATAAATGAGAAAACCGGATAATGCTTAGTTAAAGCAAGATATATTATTACACATACAAAATGTTATTAATAATGGCCGACATTAAAAACTCTACATGAATCACAAAAAACATTACCAGGCCTATGAATTAACGCCTTAGGCCATACAGTACAAGAAAAATGGTAACAACACTTATACTCAAATTATACAGCTAGATGGCTGGAGACTTCCTGAGCACTCACAAAAATAACAATACACACTATACAGGGGAGGACAGAGATGAGAACAAAATAAGGAGTAGATCTAAGTGGCAATTAATTCTTAGACTTATCTCATTATATATGTTCAAGCAGAGCTTGATACAACTTGTAAGAAGGACGCACAAATGAAGCCATATGGGACAAAGAGTAGACAATCCTGCTCTGAACAACAGGAAAGAACGACTTACTCTACCATAAGGGGGAGAAAGGGGGGGAGTGAGGTAGAACACGCAAGCCTAGTCACTATGGAAGCCACGAGGAGCGAATCGTGATCAAACATGCAGCATACTGTACGTTAGAATTATGCAAAGGATGATGAAATCATAGGCTATGTAACAATATATATATATATATATATATATATATATATATATATATATATATATATATATATATTGTTACATAACTCATAGTTTCATCATCCTTTGTATTCTGACAATACAGCCGTACATATATATATATATATATATATATATATATATATATATATATATATATATCTTGTTACATAGCCTATGATTTCATCATCCTTTGTATAATTCTAACGTACAGTATGCTGCATGTTTGATTACGATTCACCTCGTGGCTTCCACTAGTGACCAAGCTTCCGTGTTCTACCTCACTCCCCCTTCTCCTCCCTTATAGTAGAGTAAGTCGTTCTTTCTGTTGTTCAGAGCAGGATTGTCAACTCTTTGTCCCCTATGGCTTCATTTGCGCGTCCTTCTTACAAGTTCTATCAAGCTCTGCCGGTCCCTATATGTGAGCTCGGTCCTCTGCATTAATTGCCACTTAGATCTACTCACCCATTTTGTTCACATCTCTGTCCTCCCCTGTACAGTTGTTATTATTTTTGTGAGGTGCTCAGGAAGTCTCCAACCATCTAGCTGCTGTGTAATGTAGACTATAAGTGTTATTACATTTTTTCTTTTACTGTATAGCATAAGGTGTTGGTTAGTGGGCCTGGTGAGGTTTTGTGATTAATGTAAAGTTTTTACTGTCAGTCATTATTAATAATATTTTGTATCTGTAATGTATATCTTGCGATAACTGAGCATTATCCGGTTTTCTCGATCAAGAATGACTTAGATAAATTTACTCTTGCTAATTTCGTGTTCATAGAGAGCTATTACAGTTAACACTATATTTAACCTGTTTTTGCCATTACATTATCCTTATGAGTGTGAATGTTTAGTTGTTAGTTATGAGCTATTAAACTTTAACTTGTGTTTTGTTTTTGAACCTGGGTTTTGCGGGACAATGAGTGATTTTTGTATTCTCACTTGAAGTGTTCGTTATCTTTCTCTGTTCCGTAACATAAATTTGGCGACCTCTTATCAGGATATTCAGGATATTATCATAAGGATATTGCTTGATATTTTGTGACTGTGATTTATTCATGATGTCTACTATTCCTACACTTGATGAAGCCAAAGATATTTTGTCAAATGTGCAAACAGTGTGTGATGTACAAAACAGAGCAAAGAATGAACTTTAGCTTGTTGCTCAACAATTGGGAATTGCAGTTCACTCCCATCATTCTAAAGATCAAATTGTTGGCATGATTAATAAAAGCTTGTTTAATGTAACTCCTCAAGATGAGCAAACGCAGACGAAATAGCTAAGTTACAGCTAGCCCTGCAGGAGGCTTGTGCTAAGGAGGCTGATTTTCAGGCATGTTCTGGGGAGGCACAGGCACAAATTGGAAACTTGCTAAGATTCAGGCAGACCATGAGTATCGCATGAAACAAGGTGGAAGTGGATCATCTAGCTCTGATGATTTTGATGTGGCTAAAAATGTTAAATTTGTCCCTCCTTTTGATGAATCTGATTTAAAGAAGTATTTTCAGTTGTTTGAGAGGGTAGCTACAGGTTTTAATTAGCCCAAAAAGTATTGACCAGTACTCCTACAAGGAGTGTTCTCACCGGTAAAGCTAAAGTAACTTATGTATCTTTGCCTCAGGATCAATCTGACAATTATGATGTAGTTAAGAGCTTGATTCTTAAGGCCTATGAGCTTGTTCCTGAAGCCTATAGAATAAAATTTAGGACAACATATAAGCAAGATAAGGAATCCCATGTTCAGTATGCAAAAATCAAAGAAGATCTGTCAGAGCAGTGGTTAAATTCTAAGAATGTAAATTCTGATTTTGATAAATTTAAGCAGATGATTTTGCTGGAGGACTTCCAAAAGGTGTATTAATAAAGATGTAAGCCTATATCTTTGATGAAAAGAATAGATAATTTGTCCTGATGCTGCAGTTTTAGCTGATGAATATGTTCTCACTCACAAGAGATATTCTAAAGAAAAAAGGAAAGCTGAGAGTAAGTGCATTCACTCTACTCAGAGTACAGGTAACAGGAAAGAGAATAAAAAGATGATGTTTCTCCAGGAAGTAAATACCAGCTCCACCTCTAGATTTCAAAAAAAGTAAATGTACTTATAGTAGTAAGCTTGGTCATACTACGGAGAAATGTTTCAGGAGACAGCGTGATGTGAACAAAAAGGGAGTCTTTAAATATTCAGTCAATTGGTCCCAGTGTCCACCCTTGAGAGTTCCCAGAATTCTTTAACCGAGTTAACTGAACCTGCTTTGAGGGTAAATTAAATTCTCGCGTTGAAGCTCCTCTTTTGAGCAGTAACGTGGGTGACACTCTCAAGAGTTCATGTGCTAATTTCCTGTCTGATGGTTTTGTCAGTCCTTTGGACAGTAATGACAGAAAATCAGTTAAAATATATCGTGATACAGGGGCTTGCTGATCCCTTATACTGACCAGTGTTCTAGGCTCTAATGTTAATTCCTCTAAGCCAAACTGTAATCTTACAAGGTGTAGGGAATAATTACTTCTCTGTCCCCTCTGTGCAGAGTGAATCCAGAGTCTGGTTTTGTGATTGGTTCCGTTATGGTTGGGTTGGTTGAGACACTCCCAATGTCAGGTGTGACTTTCTTACTTGGAAATGATATTGGTGGAGGTCAAGTGTGTCCAGCTCCTCAGTTGTCTAGTGAACCAGTGGCTGCGATCCAGGATTGTGATGTCCCTGATGTGTTCTCTGCATGTGCTGTCACTAGGGCTAAGTCTAAAGTTACTGGTGACTTAGAGGATATTGATGATGATGATGTTATCCTAGCTGACACTTTTCTTGCTAATTTGGACCAATCACCAGATGAGGCAGTACCCCGTAGTGTTGATAATTTGTCTCGTCAAGAGTTTGTTGAGTTGCAGGTTGCTGGCCCTGAGTTGAAAGGTCTAGCTAACTCTGCTTGCAGTGAGGAAGAGTCAGCTGGTGCTTCTACTTGTTATTATATAAAGTCAGGAGTACTTATGAGGAAGTAAGGAGACCCCCAACAGCATCAGCCGACTGTGAATGGGAGGTTGTACATCAGATTGTTATCCCTCTTGTTTGTAGGCGGGATATCATTAGAGTGGCTCGTGATTCCAGTGTGGCAGGACACCTTGGAGTGAGGAAGACTGGGGCACGCATTTTGAAACACTTCTACTGGCCAGGTATCTTCAGAGATGTTTCCTAGTATTTTTAAGTCTTGTCACACCTGTCAAGTTGTTGGTAAGAGTAATCACACAGAAAAGGTTGCACTTCTAGTTCCCATTCCTCCTTTTGAGGCGCCATTCACCCGTGTGTTGGTGGATATTGTGGGCCCTCATCACAAGATTTCTTCAGGATTTTCTTATGTGTTGACCCTGATTGATATGGGTACTCGTTATCCTGAAGCCATTCCATTTAGAAATATATCAGCAAAGAACGTGGTTAATGAAATGCTAGGGTTCTTCACCAAGTTTGTTCTGCCCAAGGAGGTACCCAGTCAGACGGGGAAGTAATTTCGTGTCAAATGTTTTCAAGCAGTCTCTGAAAGAGTTGGGCATCACCCAGATCATGTCTTCAGCTTACCATCCCCAGACCCAAGGAGCGTTGGAGAGATATCATCAAACACTCAAATCGATGCTGAAGAAATACTGTTTGGAACATCAGAAAGACTGGGATAAAGGTCTTCCATTCGTTGTATTTACCGCAAGAGAGATCTCCAAATGAATCACTGGAGCTTCTCACCCTTTTAACTACTGTTTGGCCATGAAGTAAAAGGACCCCTTAAGCTACTCAAGGAATACTGGCTGTCGGAGGAAGATGACGTCAACCTGCTGGAGTATGTGATGAAGTTCAAAGAACGGCTGTCCACTGCTTTACAGCTGGCAAGAGAGAATTTAGGAGCTGCTCAGGAGAAGATAAAGACTTGGTATGATAAGACGTCCAGGTTACGCCACTTTGAGCCAGGAGATCAGATTTTGATCCTGCTACCGGTGCATGGGCAACCTCTTCAAGCCAAGTTTAGTGGTCTTTATTTCGTGGAGAAGAAACACAGTGATGTCAACAATGTCATCGCCACACCAGATCGTAGAAAGAACAAGCAACTTTGTCACATCAACATGATAAAGTTATATCACAGGCGGGACAGAAAATAACCCAGTCTGCACTGTAAGCTGTTCCACCCGAGTCTGCAAGTGAAATTCTCCCATGCAGCATGAGCCTGAGTGGTAGTTTGGGGAAGAATCCTGATATCATGAATGATCTCCAGACTAAGCTTTTTCTCATCTGGCTCCCGAGGAAAGGCAGGAGTTTTCGGTATTACTGCAGGAGTACCCACCAAGTGTTCCGTGCCACTCCAGGAAGAACCACTGTGTTGATGCATGGTGTTGATGTTGGAATCGCAAAGCCAATTAAACTGCCTCCTTACCGTGTGAACCCAGTGAAAGTTCCTCTCATCCAGAAGGAGCTTGGCTACCTGTTGGACCACAAGATGATTAGAAGTCCTGTCAGAGCAGAGTGGAGTTCTCCTGTCCACTCTAGTCCCTAAGCCAGGTGGGTCACAGCAGCTTTGCCTCGACTACAGACGTGTTAATCAGATAACCAAAACAGACACTTACCCTCTCCTTAGAGTGGAAGATTGCATAGACAAGATCGGAAAGGCTAGGTACATAAGTAAGTTTGATTTGTTAAAGGGATACTGGCAAGTACCTATGACTGAACGTGCTAAGGGAGATCTCATGTTTTGTAACACTAAGAAAGACTTTTGCATGTTTCTGTAATGCCATATGGTATGAAGAATACACCAGCCACATTTCAGAAGCTCATGAATGTTGTAACAGAGGGTTTGGCAGGGTGTGTTGTTTATATTGATGATGTATTAATCTTCAGTGACAACTGGAAAAGATCACCTATACCATGTCAGTAAATTTCTTGAGCGTTTGGTTCAGGCTAATTTTGTAGCTAATTTATCAAAATGTGAGTTTATCAAGCTAAAGTTCAGGACCTTGGGTACGTGGTTGGTGATGGACATGTTGCACCACCAGGAGCTGAGGTTCGGGTTATAGAGTGATCTTCCCAGACCTAAAAGTAGGAAAAGAGCTACAAAAAGATTTTTGGGAATGGTAGGTTATTTTAGGAGATTTGTTCTTAACTTTTCAATTCTTGTATCACCACTTACAGACCTACTGAAAAAGGGAGTTAAATTTATCTGGACCGATAACTGTGAATCCTCTTTCAGTAAACTTAAAGCTATCCTATTGAGTCAGCCAGTGCTCACTACTTCAAATTTTGCTAAGCCTTTTAAGATGGCTGTTGACGCAAGTGATACAGGAGCTAGGGCTGTTTTGCTGCAAGAGGATGATTAGGGTAGTGAACACACTGTATCTTATTACAGTAAGAGAGGTTCACTCCACCTCAAAAGAACTACTCAACTATTGAGAAAGAGCTTTTGGCCTTGAATTTGGGTTTACAGAATTTTTCATTTTATTTGTGTTCTGGTTTTGACCCCATAGTTATTTATACCACGTCATAACCCACTGAAATTCCTTAGTAAGTTTAAAGATGAAAATCAGAGATTGACATGATGGAGTCTACTTCTTCAGGAGTATTCATTAGACATACAACATGTCAAGGGAAAGAAAATGTTGGCTTGCAGATTGCTTATCTAGACTTTAGACAGATTGTTTTAGAGTAATAAGAAATTTCCTTTGTAAATTTCTTTTTCTTTGTGGGGAGGTGTTCCATAGCCTATGATTTCATCATCCTTTGTATAAGTCTAACGTTACAGTATGCTGCATGTTTGATCTGATTCGCCTCGTTAGCTTGCATAGTGCGTGTTCTACCTCTACTCCCCCTTCTCCCCGTTATAGTAGAGTAAGTCATTCTTTCTGTTGTTCAGAGCAGGATTGTCAACTCTTTGTCCCCTATGGCTTCTTTTGCGCGTCCTTCTTACAAGTTGTATCAAGCTCACCGGTCCCTATATAATGAGCTCGGTCTCTGCATTAATTGCCACTTGGGTCTACTCCTCATTTTGTTCACATCTCTGTCCTCCCCTGTACAGTTGTTATTATTTTTGTGATTGCTCAGGAAGTCTCCAACCATCTAGCTACTGTGTAATTTCAGTATAAGTGTTATTACTTTTTTCTTGTACTGTATAGCATAAGGTGTTGGTTCGTGGGCCTGGTGAGGTTTTTGTGATTAATATAAAGTTTTTACTGTCAGCCATTATTAATAATATTTTGTGTCTATAATAGCCATATCTTACATTAACTTGAGCATTATCTGGTTTTCTCATTTTATCAGGGCTGACTTAGATAAATTTTAGTCTTGCTAATTTCGTGTTAATAGAGGCTATTGCAGTTAATATATATTTAACCTGTTTTTTGCACAATACATTATCCTTGTGAGTCCTGAATGTTCCCAGTTGTTAGTTTGAGCATTAAACTTTAACTTTGTGATTTTACCCTAACTCTTTTGTTTTAGAACCTGGAACTTTGCGGGACAGTAGTGATTTTAGTATTCTCACTTGAAGTGTTCATTATCTTTCTCTGTTCCGTAACAATATATATATATATATATATATATATATATATATATATATATATATATATATATATATATATATATATATATATATATATATATATATATATATAATATATATATATATATATATATATATATATATATATATATATACATATATATATATATATATATATATATATATATATATATATATATATATATATATATATATATATATATATAATGTAAGAGGTCTGAATCCCGTTTGGGGTGGCCAGAAACAAATCGTCTCCTTGTCGCCCTGTCCCCCGCCATTTTCACTGTCCTGCTCCCAACTCACACCCCCTCTCTCATATACCTCTCCACCCCACCTCCCTCTTCCCCACCTCCACTTCACTCCACATACACTCTCTTCGTCAGTCTTTCACCCTTGATCCTTTCCACATGGCCAAACCACCTCAGTGTATTCCTCCTATCGCTTCCCTATCACATTCACATCAAGACCACAACGCTCCTTTATATCCTCATTCGTCCAGCCTGTCTCTCCATGTGAATCCAGAATATCTTAAATAAGTCATTTCCACTACTCTCACTCCTCCAGGCTTGTGTCCTTCCAACAACGTCAAACTTCACTTCCGCCACTTTAGATTTAGCTCACCAATACCTGTCATGTAGTAACTTTTCACTTCCATGCTCACTTCCCTGTTTCTTATCACTGCTTTCAAGGAACCAGCAACCTTTCTTCCCTGCTGCTTCTTTGCAGAAAACTATCCAAGTACTTAAACGTACTCATATTTTCCAACTCCTCACCATCCAACCTCAGCTGTACATTCACTGACTTCACCTCTCTCAGAGACCATCACTTTACTCTTCCGTACATTGACCTTTTAGATTCCGTTTCTTACACACTCTCCCAAACTCATCCATCAAACCTTGCAGCTCCCTTCATCTTCACTCAACAACACAGTATCATCTGCAAACAACAGTACAGGGAGTTTCCAAATGTATCCCCCTTGGGGTGAGGGGGAGTCCTGTGAATATATCTAGTATCCTGGTTTTTCGTAAAAGGCGCCTAAAAGGATTGGCGGAGGGCTAGTGCCCCTCCCCGAAAAAGAACTTAACTAAAAAGACAAACAAGATAAATATATATATATATATATATATATATATATATATATATATATATATATATATATATATATATATATATATATATATATATATATATATATATATATATATATATATATACTATATATATATATATATATATATATATATATATATATATATATATATATACTTTATATCTATCTGTCTATCTATTGCCAGACGCATGAATCACGTTTTGGGGTGGCCTAAAAATAAAATCGCCTCCAAGTCACCCTGTCCCCGCCATTTCACTGCCCTGCTCCCAACTCACACCCCCACTCTCTCATATACTTCTCCAGCCCATCCCTCCATCTCATCCTCGGCCTCCCCCTCCCACTCTTCCCCCTCCACCTCACTCCCACATACACTCTCTTCGTCAGTCTTTCACCCTCCATCCTCTCCACATGCCCAAGCAACCTGAGTGTGTTTCTCATAACGCTTCCTATCGCATCCACATCCAGACTACAATGCTTCTTTATATCCTCATTCGTCAGCCTGTCTCTCCATGTGGCTCCACAGGCTCCTCTTAAATAACTCATTTCCACTGCTCTCACTCTTGACTTGTGTCCTTCCAACAACGTCCAAGCTTCACTTCCATACTTTAGAGTTGGGTATCAGAATACTGTCATGTAGTAACTTTCACTTCCATGCTCCTTTCCCTGTTTCTTATCACTGCTTTCAAAGAACCAGCAACCTTTCTTCCAGGCTGTACCCCTTTCCAAGCTCTTCACCCTCCAAACCTCCATCCTTACTCATCACACTGCCCAAGTACTAAACCCGCCCCATCCCGACCACTTTTCCACCACTGACTCCCCCAACCCCGACCATTTTTGGATTTTTTTTTTTTTTGACTCAAACCTTAAGCTTTTGGTAGAGAAACATCGAAAATTCATAGAGAGAAATATTAACCTGCGGTTTTAAAATACTCAACACAGGTAGGAGTACCTCCTTACCTTACTGGGTTTTCTAATCAGGCTGGCACCAAAGAAAGCGAGTCCTATGGGAGGATAACTATTTCGCACCACTCATAAATGGTATTCATTTACTTGGTACGAATTCCCTATGTGTAGTACGAGTATATTGGTTTTTGAAAGCAGAAATAATATAAGCATTATAAGCATTGTTTCACTCACTAATACCTGACCTTTTTTTGCCACATTACCTGATCATGTTCTTAACATTTCCTCTAATGCTATGTAAAGTTTGTCCCCCACATTGACATTGATTGGGGAATCACTCTGGCCCTGAATTTCGTACTGTGGCATGACATGGCTATACTGGCCAGGCCACTGATAACAGGTGAATTGCTGAAGTTAATGGCATGCAGGGGGGGAGGAGGTCATCAACAGGAGTAGAGCATTATCTCTGCCTGTCATCTTGTAGAGGAAGGTGTCACATATATACGTACCAAAATCACTCATGTGAAAAAATTGAAAATTGTGCAAATTAGGGACCTTGCAATTGTTTCGCGTTTACGTGCGTCGACGGGATTGGCAGTGACAAAACGTGTGGACGTTAAAGAACGTCAGCAGGTTGCCTTGGGTTAAGCATGCTCACATTTTCCAATTCCTCACCATCCAACCTCGCTGTACATTCACGGACTTCATCTTTTTCAAAGACCATCGCTTTACTCTGCCCTACATTCACCTTTAGATTCCGTTTTTTACACACTCTCCCAAACTCATCCACCAAGCCTTGCAGCTCCCCTTTGTCTTCACTCAACAACACAGTATCATCTGTAAACAACAGTACAGGGAGTTCCAAATACTGTCCTCTCTCACCAGAGCCACTCCAACATCCCACTGCCCTGACCTTGTACCTCTTTTATTACCCCATCCATGTACAGATTGAACAACCATGGAGACATGACACATCCCTGTTTCAACCCAACCTTGGCGCTAGAGAAAAATTCACTTAGTTCACCATCCACATGCACTGCACGCCTTAGCACCATTGTGTACTCTTCACAGCATTCAACAACTTCCCATCTATTCCCATATTCTTAACACTTTCCACAATCCTTGTCTATCCACCCTGTCATATGTCATTCTCCAAATCCATGAAAGCCGCATACAACTTCTTTCCCTTCTCTAGAAACTTTTTCACTAAAGATCTAAGAATGAATATCTGCTCTACTACAACCTCTTCCCTTCCTCAAAGCCTCCCTGTTCTTCTCCAACTAATTTCTCTGTTTCTTTCTCTAACTCTGTCCAATAAGTATCCTACCATACACATTTTTCCTATTATACTAAGAAGACAAATGCCACTATGATTTTACCCACACACTTATTTTTCCCCTTTTCCTTTGTACAAGGGAATAATTATCTCTGACTTCCAATCCTCCGGGACTCTACCTTCCTCCCAGGCCAATCTGCACATCTTCCACATCCATTCTACTACTATCTCTCTCCCACATGCTTCAGCATTTCACCTACACTCCTACAATTCCTGGGGCTTTCCCCGATTTAACTTTCTTCATTGCTTCTACAACTTCTCTCCTACTGATTTCTTCCTGTCTTCTCACCTCCCTCCTTCTCCCAGCCATTCCCCAGCCACTTATACTCGCATTACTTACATCCTCTATGTTCAACAATTCCTTAAACTGTTCACTCCATCTTTACTCACTTTTTCTCCCTTCTCCACTAGTAATCTACCATTTTTATCTTTCACTCCCCTGCTAACCTTATTTCCACCCTGTCTTACTCTTTTCACCTCTTTCCAGAACATTTTCTTACAGTCCCTCCACTTTACACTAAAATTCCTTCCAAATTCCTCATCCACTCTCTTCTTACTCTCTCTTACTAATCTTTTCACCTCCTCTCTTTCTACATATAACTCTCTCTTCCGCCTCTGAACTTCTTTACGCCCCTATTTCTCATCCATTCATTGTATGCTTTCTTCTTTTGTGCCACAGCCTGTCTCACCTCTTCAGTCCACCACGCTGTTCCTTGCATCCCCTTCCGTCTTCTCTTCCTTCCACACACCACATCACATGCTGTACATAATTCATCTGTAAATATCTACACACCTTCCACGTCTCCCGTCTGCTCCAATTCATATTTGCCCAATCGTTCCTCCACTTCTCTCTTATACTCTGCCTTTTTCTCATCACTCTTGTAACTTTTCCACTCTCCTTGCAACTTCTCCTTCCTCTCGTCTTTCCCTTCTTCTATTCCTCCACATGTTACTTGAATCCTAATTCTGGCCACCACCTAGTAGTGGTCAGAAAGTCCACTCCCCCAACCTCTATACACCCTTGCATCCTTTTACACATCTTCCATCCTTTCATCCACACACACATAATCAATCAATGCCTTCCCTTTCATTCAGTTCACCACCCACCCTTCTCATCACTCGCCATGTATACCTGTGGATCATTTTATGCCTGAGGAGGGTATTGGCTATCATAACTCCCTCCCAGCACAAATGTCCACTAATGCACTCCCATTCTCATCTATCTCAGCAGGCACACCCCACTCACCATCTATTCCATCCACCTTCACATTCCCAAGTTTACCATTCATATCACCGATCAAAAACACTCTTTCATTCCTTCCAAACTTTTCCACGCACACTTCTACATTTGTCCAGAACTCTTCTCTCACTCTTCTAGCACGATCTTGCATTGTGCATACACACACACAATCGCCCACATTTGTATTCCAACTTTCAACTTTACCCACACAATCCTTGACCCAGCAGATCCATACTGTCTTATGCTCTTCTTCCATCTTTTACTCCACAACAATACATACTCCTTCCTTTGCCCTCTCATTCTTACCTACTGCTGCACATATACCCCATCCATACTCCCATTCTCTCACATTTTCTCCTCTCCATTTTGTTTCAGTTATTCATACCTTGTCCACTTTCGCACCCTCAAGCACCTGGACAATCTCTCTCGCTTTCACCTCATCATTCGCTCCCCTTACATTCCACGTTCCGATAACCATGTCCTTTGTCCGGTCCTTGGTCGTCATCATTTGATTGATCCTTGTCCGAGGCTTATTGTTTGTCTTTTTAGTTAGTTGTTTTCCGGGGGAGGGGCACTAACCCTCTGCCAACCCTTTTAGTCGCCTCATTTACGACAAGCAGGGATACTGGGGGAGTATTCTTGAAAAAAAACCCTACCCCCAGGGGGACTATATATATAATATATATATATATATATATATATATATATATATATATATATATATATATATATATATATATATATATATATATATACTGTAAATAACCTATAGGTAAGAACTGCTTGTATTATTTAAACAAAATGCCGTTCTTAACACTAACTTTAATATTGGCCACATGAATTATTATAATTTATATAATACAAATGTAGTGAAATGCAGCGGACGGCTCCTGACTTCGTTATGCAAGAATAAAATTCACCTTACAACACATCACCCGGTGGCGGTGGAATGGTATGTTTGACTACCAAAAACATAGTAACATAACGACCAAATACGGAATAAATAAAGGCAAGCATACTAAACATACCATGGCGGAGTGCCTAACACTATGTGTACGTCTTCACTAATACGGTCTTAATACCAGGTCGCCTAGAAGGAAAAATCGTCAGTTTTTGATACACGCAGTCAATTATAACTATTATTGTGAAGAGGATTATTTTTCCATTCATTACTCTCTACCAAAATCAGGGGTTCTACACACCATTCCATGAGCCGTACAACTAGGATGGTAGGGTCGCATGCGGGCCATGGACTACAGGTTGCCTATGTAGAGAGGTGTTCTAAAAAACACATGGAGAAAAGTGATAGGGAGGGTGAGGAAGAAAGAGGGATTTGGGGGAGGAGAGACGAAGTTATTAATTTTTAAATATTATCATTTCACAACTGACCAGGGCCGAACAAGTTCCTCGAAAAGTCAGAGCCTAGCCTGTAGCGCCAATGCTAGCGCGAGTCGTCAGACTGGGGAGTAGGGAGAGTATATGGACTAGGAGTAGCCTAAATGCAAGTCCATCCCACAAATCCTGGTGACGTGCGAGCCTTGTTTGATTTCGTGACCCTTCGGACACGAACTCACCCACAATATCAGAATATAAGAGTAAATGCCTTGGATAAATCATTGGCGGGTGGAAGGGATTAACAAAAACTAATTGAAACACAAGTATACATGAGCAAACTTTTTTCTCTCATCAGGTATAAAATATAATATTTCTAGACCCATTTTTGACAACGACCACGAATATGCAGTCCATTTTAGCGTAGCACGTCAAAATTTTA
>NW_027643251.1:0-4995 GCF_032717465.1 Coenobita brevimanus | reverse complement strand
TAATTGAACGACAAACGTAGAATACTCTTCCTCACCCACTTAGCGAGATAAAAAACATTTTCTCTGCCTCACCCACGGCTACATATTTTCGCTCGTTACGTTTTATTATTTTCTTTTTTTACTCAAAGTATACATGTAAAATATCATAAGGTTTTTGATAGTGCTCTCAGAAACTCGACATGACCACTAGTCTTTTTGCTAGGTTCTGATATCGAAGCTGAAGTTTCGTCCATCTCATATGTTTGTATGTAAAAAAACATTACTTATTTGTGTAAAAAATATTGAACGATAGAAATAGGTCAATATACAAATCAACAATATACGGATAACTCACTTCCTGAAGAGGTGTTGAGATGCTGGCAGTAGCTAGAAAATGAGGAGTTATGTAGTGTGTGAAAGTGTGCATGTGTGTGGGTGAGCATATGCGTGTGTGGGTGGGTGTGGGTGTGGGTGAGTGTGTGTGCGTGTGTGTGTGTGTGTCTGTGGCTGTGGCGTATTTTTCTTCTCTCCTTGCGATACATTTGCACAAAACACGTGTGATGCACACAACAGATTTCTCCACGAACATTTGCTGCACGACATGTATATGTGGTTGTGGCATATTCCTTGTCTCTGACACTTGCGCTTTGTTTTAGCTAAGTCAGTCAATGCATGAAATATTTCTCTGTGAACACTCGCTGCGACTCTATTGTATTGGCACACACCACACTCCTTCACGAACACCTGCAGCATGTTTGACGTATATTTCACACAATTCCATACGCATTTTCATCAGAATCACAATAATTCCATCCCTAAACACCTCTAATTCTTCCTTCCCAACTATAAAAACTGTACGTGATGCCTGCCCCATTCCACACTATGGTTCCATAATTTCACCAAGCCAGCCACAATATCTTTCACACAAAATACAGTTTAGGCATTGGCTTCATTATATATATGTATTTGTAATCACGCCACAGGGCCTTTGGGGAGGACGAGAAGCGAAACCCTGCAACAGTGAACATGCATATCGCCTCCTAAGCCTAATGCTTGATAACGGACGCAATTCCTTTTTCGTGACATATATCTATGTTCCATCGACAATATCACATACAAATATGCTCACAAATATTGCATTATCACACTGAGTCCATAGGGGCTTTGGCTCAGGCAGGAGGAGGAGGTGGTAGGAGTTTAAAGGGACAGTACAACTGATGTAACCTCACCGCCTGGCTGCTTGGAAGAGACTAAGGTTTATTGCTACATGCTGGGCCCCATGAGGCAGCTCAGTGTTGCCAATGCCTTACCATTGGAAAGCGCTGTACTCGCCACAATGCGTCAAAATTTGACACAATTTTGCCCGAAACTTAATTTTTGGCTAATTTTTTTGTGCTTAGGGACGTGATTCGAGTGACTGAACAAATTTAGAAAATCCACATGATACGCGAATCGCGTGACCCTGACACTGAGAGGGTTAATATGTTCATCATGCATCCTTGACTTTGATTCATGCTCATCTGGTTGCTTTTCATCCTGTCCCTTTCTTCTTCTAGAACTCTTATTTTTCCTTCTTGAACTGTTTTATTTCATTAGAGGCAGATTCATTACTCAATTTTAATTCCGTAACTTGCCTTTCTTGGTCAGCACTGCGTGAACAGATGTTATCTAACTAATCCTGAAGTATCTAAATCTCTTTATCCTGTTCTAAGGTCCACTCCAGTAACTCTCTAATTGTTAATAATAACTTATTTAATTCCCTGGAGATTCCTCTGTGCCATTTTCTCGACTCCTTCTACTATTGTTAGATTCAGTTTAACACTTCCTTTGACCTTATCCTCATCGGTAAAGCCCTCTAATTTTCTGCCGTCGAGTGTTAACAAAGTGCTACCTCTAACTTCCACCATAATGCAACCCTCACAATCTTTACATTTTCACTGCATTTTATACTCTTGTTGGACCAAAATCTGCACTCTTTTCCGCTATTATCAGACAGGACTACCATTCACATATTCATTTTCATAATCACAATAGGCTGGGTTCCTTTTCGCCACTAGTTCGGCAATTATTTTGATCCACAAAGAGCTCCATCTCCGTCAGCAACCTGTGTGTGTGTGTGTGTGTGTGTGTGTGTGTGTGTGTGTGTGTGTGTGTGTTGTAAAAAAAAGTCAAGTTTTTATTTTTTTTTTTTATGCAAGGAAGAAGGAACCAAAGGTCAAACTCCTACAAAACTGTTCCCTCCAAGAGAAGAAAACAAGATGAAAAAAAAGCATTCGAGAGCCGAGATACTACAATCGCCAGCCAGAATATTGCTCTTGGTATTGGCCATGTTGCAAGTGTGGCTCCCCCTGATAGGGTGGGGGACCAAGGGGTGGCACCCTCCAGGGGGGAAAGGGGTTATTGCCCCCCAGTGGGGGCTGGGTGGTGGGACCCCCAAGTGGGGCTGGGGGCAGTGCCCCTCACTGGGGGGCCCCTGAAGACCCCCTAGAAGGTTTGGGGATGGCATGCCCCTGGGGGACCAGGGGGCAGCATGACCCCTGGGGGGACTAGGGGCAGCACCCCCAGGGGGAGTCGAGGGGAAGGGGCCCACCCAGGGGGCGGACCCCTCCCTAGGGGGGCCATGGGCACCATCCCCAGGGAGGCCAGGGGAGCCACTTGCGGGGGACCCAAAGGCAGAAGATTTTGGCCATACACCTCCCTCCAACTATTCGACAGGGGTGCCTTCCATAGGAGGTAGTTAAATAATGAACCTATTTTTTCCCATATGATTTTTAAGAAATAGGGAGCTAAGTTCCTGACCACCTTTGTCATTCAAAAAATATTCAATAAAGATAGAAAAAATACCAGTAAATATGAGTGAATGTGACACAGGGATTTGAGCTGATTTCTTATAGACCTACATTCTCCAGGAAAATTATTTTAATGCTACATACATCTCAGATGACTGACATTTGATATTCGATCAAAAAAATATTGGAGAACAAACGAAATATACCTACTTAACGATATTAAAGAAAGCAGCCTGAATGCCTTTGACAGTGCGTTTATTGCCGATCCCGCCGACTGGACATGACGTCACCACACCAAACAAACTCAAATGTAATCAATTTAATACCATAAATAGCAGCAGATGTCTAACTGGAAGCACTGAAAGATAAACTGGGGGCTTTGCCCCCAGGACCCTCCAATGGTTGTAACCTACCTAACCAAGTGCAAACTAAGATGTGCATTACATAAAACTGGCACCAAAACAGTATCGTGCGTTATGAGCGAATGTTAATCCTTGGCGCAACCGTCACCCAACCATGCAATGGCGAAACACTCACTCGGGTTGGTGAGCACATGACTGCACTTGTCAGGGGTTATAGTAGAGGTCTTGGATGGAGTCATGGTGGTGCTGTACAGTAGTATTCCACAAGGCCAAACAGAGATGCAGGGGGATGAAGAGACAACTGTTCACCAGGGCAGGGTGCAGGAGGCTGGGCAGCTCAGCCAGCCTGTCTGGCGATGCCGGTTTGAACTGTCGAGAATGGAGGGGACAGCCGTGTTGAACAATGGAAAAGGGTATACAGTGCTCGTCAGAAGTATCGAGCGCCCTGCGTCCCTCCTCTGAGAAACAAACCTTTCAGCACTGAAAAAACATATAAATAATGCATTTTGTTTACCTTTAGTGCTTAAGTAGGGTATCCTTTACGCTTCTTCACAGACCTGAGACGTCTTGGAATTGAAAGGGTGAGGTTCCTCAGGTGCTGGAGGGGTATTTTCTCCCAGGAGTCACGAATGCCGGCATCCAGCTTAGGCAGAGAGCTCACATCCTTCCTTTTGGAGACTCTTCTTTACGAGGTACCAGAGGTTTTCAATCGGGTTGAGGTCTGGGCTATTTCCTGGCCAGTCTTTCATGAATGATACCTCACAGTCAACGAAACCAATTGGTAACCAATTTGGCCTTGTGAGAATCAGGTGCACCGTCCTGCTGAAACACTCATGCACCTGTTAGCTCAAAGGAGTCTGGTAAATGATCACACAGAAGCTCCAGGTAAACATCATGATTCACTCTAAGGTTATTGGGAAGCACAACAAGCTTCCCCAAACCTTTACCAGAAAAACAACCCCATACCATGAGTGAATCAGGATGTTTAAAAAGTGCTTTCAACATACCGTGGGTCAAGTGGGTCACTACCTTTGCGTCGGTACACACATGCTCCTCTGTTACAGGTGACACTAAACCTTAGCTCATCAGACCACAACACTGACAACCATTGCTCCTAACCCCAGTTACGCCATTTATTAGCAAGGGCAAGCCCTACGAAGTCGCTGGTATTTTGTGAAGAGAGGACTTCTTCACAGGTCTGTGACTTGTGTAAACCAAGTTCATGGACCCTACGAGACACTGTTCTCACAGACACCTCACCAAACACTTCCGGGTTGCTCTCCTTTATTTTCCTTGCACTGACACGAGGATTAAACTCCACTGCACGTTTTAAAACATTAACAGACCTTGTGGAAGTTTTCCTAGGCCTACCAGACCGCGGTTTTCATTGTGGGAACTTCACCACTGTTTTCCACTCGAAACCACGCGCACCACCGACACGCTGTCGATCGAGCCACACCAACCAATTCACTAATTTCCTTTGTCTGGTGGCCTGCCTCCTTTAGAGCAATGATCTGGGATATGATTTCACTCGATAGTTCACGGGTAGGGTGCCATAACAAAGTGGCAAAAGCCAAAACTTACTGCGGGACACTCAGTAGAAAATTACGCAAAAAGAGAGGGAGACGCGAGGCGGAGTTCCTCTCTCTCAGGCAGCTCGTGGGCAACTGAGGAGGGAACCAAGCAGCGCGATCAGAAGGCCTCAGGCTACCATGGCGTCATGCTAGCGCCGCAAAATTGTGGCTCAATTTTTACCCCCAAAAATGGGTGATTCTTTTTGGCCATAAGTATTGTGCGCCCGGCGGTAGACGCTCGGAAAATGGTACAGCGGGCACTGTAGCTTTATGTGTTGAAACAACGAATTG
>NW_027643250.1:0-34377 GCF_032717465.1 Coenobita brevimanus | reverse complement strand
TAGGAGGTTTCCAATTTTGATATTTTCTCTTAATCATTCTTGTAGATTCCTCTATTTCATTCCACGATTTATTGTCTATTCCCTGGTAGAGTTTACTTTCCAGTTCTGACAGATCAATTTCCTTCTCTGGTAATTTTTCTTGGGAACTACCAGCCTTTGGGATTGACTCTTTACTTATGGATAACTCCATCTTCTCTGCTGAGTTTTCACAAGGAGAGGAGTTTATATATGGTTTAGTTCCCTTGACGTCATTCTTGATAAGGATGAGGTTTTGGGGGTAAAGATTTGTTTTTTATTAATTTATATCATTTAAAAATAAAGTGGTTATTAAATATTTTGGAAGATAATTAAGGGATAAAAAGAGTGGATAAGTTGAGAAACTTATAGTTAGAACAAGAAACTTTAAAGGATTTATAAAATATAAAATAAATACTCAATTTTTTCTTAATTTTTAATAGATATCTAATATGGAAGATATTTTAGGTATATATGAAAATGGACCATTTTGGAAAAAAAAAGGTTTTATTCCTTTGATTTTATTTATAATTTTAATAATTTTTATAGTGATATCATCTATTATTCTTTCATTACTTTATAAAGAATTAAATGAAAAAATAAAAAATGATACTATTAACATTAACCCAGAAATTATCACCGATGTTAATGAATTAACTCCAACTATTTCTGATATTTTTACAGATGTAGATACTACTGTTATTGGAACTGAAGATATTGATGGGGAAAAAGATGAGGGGAATAACATAGATACCGATTCTATTGGTAATGGTCCTATTGAGAGTGATATTTCCGATGATACTGAAGAATTTCATGATTCATTTAGTTCCGATATCGATGCTACTTTTAATATTCCAAAGACTCACGGTGATGAAGATATGGATTTTAACTTAAATTTAGAATTTCCTTCAACTAACAATTACAAGCAGATATTTAAGGAGAAAAAATAATAAAATTATTTAATTATAACATTTTCTCTTGTATTATCGCATATTCTTTCCCTATGACATTTATCTTTATTACAAAACTGTCCCATGCGTCTACAGAGGCATTTTCCTCCTTTGCAACCTTTCTTACATCCACACTGGATATCGAGATTGTTTTTTTCTTTATAATTTTCCATGAAAACGGCCTGTTTAAGAGAAATAAAACCTTTACTTTTTTCTTCAACATTTTGAATCATCTCACCTGAAATTATTTGGAATTGATGTCTTTTAAATTTCTCCTTTAATGAAAACCCAAGAAGTGTTTGAATTTTATATTCGTTTGTTGATTTATCATATTCTGATATATATCCCATGAGATTGGAATTATTCAATTTCGATATTTTAAAATTTTCCGGAATGGGAATGAGAACTTTTGAAAAAATGGGAGCGATAGAATCAGGAACTGTTAACATTTTTTCTGAATTCTTCTTTAAAATCTCAGTTGTAGATATGGAATTACCAAAAAGAGCCTCATAAGGACTCATACCAATGGATCTATTATGCGATGTATTTTTATAGTATTGTGCCACGTTTAAGGCGTCCACCCAATTATTGTACTTACCTTCATTATTTAAAGCTTTCAGAATGTTAATTACATCTCCATTTGCCCGCTCAACACTTCCTTGACTTTGTGGGTGATAAGGTCGCCCTTTGATTAAACTAATACTCATATTGTATTCTTCGATTATGTTTTTCAGTGAAGAAAATTCTAAACCATTGTCTGTCTGTAAGATTCTAGGGGGACCAAATAACAAGATTATATCTAAAATGGTCTTTTCCACCTCTTTAGACTCTTTGCTGTGTAGAGGACGTAATATACAAAATTTGGTGTTATGATCTTGATAGTTAAGTATGTAATTGTATCCCATATAACTCTCTGAAAGCATATTAATCAAGTCCACCTGAACCCTATCTCCATATCTACCTGATATTATTGGGTTTGTTACAACTTTTTAGGATAAGACAATTTTTTCCTAAGATTACAATTCTTACAATGTTTAATATAAAGTTTAACTAAATTCATTGATATATTAGCAATTTTTTCATTGATTTTTTTATATGTGTATTTTTCCCCTCTATGTCCTGTTCCAGAATGGCATTCTTTTATAATATAATATAATTCATCTATATGAACAAAATATTTTCCAGTTTTCTTAGAAAATAATCTAGTAGCACCCATATACTCTCCAATTTTGTATAATCTCAATTTATTATATTCTTTTGGATCTTTACTACCTTGTTTTTTTGTTGCTTCTTCAATAGAGTTAATATAGGAGTTTAATCTCTCTTTTGTAAATATAGTACATTTTTTATTGGGGTTATTAATCGACCTTTCATTAAAACACCTAAGTAAATATTCAACCTCTTGATTGAATCGAGCTTTTTCTTCTAAATCGCAATCCATGGCAACGATTTATACGGATATATATAAATATAGATTTGAGAAGTAGTTAGTTTGTGAAAGATGAAGCGTCAATATCAAAACAACATTCAGTCTAATAAATTAAGAAAAGAAGAAGAGGATGAACTTCCAAAAATATATAAACATAGTTACAAAAAGATTGAAAAGTATAAACAAGGACAACAAGAAGGAACTAAAGATAAAAATGAGATTAATAATTTTATAAAATATTTATATGAAGAAGAAGAACGTACTCCAGCTTCGTGTTTTCATATAATTGAATTTATTATACAAAATCTCTATGGTGAAAAAGGTGACTACTACAATGAAAAGAAAAGCAGTTTGATTCCTGCACTTGTTTGTTATTTTATATATTCAGGTAATGATGCTTCATCGAGGATTAATATTTATAAAATTATAGAATATTCTCTGTACACTCTGACTCAAATAGAAACAGAGGAGGATATTTGGCGTCTTTACCAATGCTTCAGAAAGATTGTAGCATATCAGTTTGGAATAGATGAAAATAAAATGTTTGCCTTTTTGAAATATAAAACTATAGTCAAATGTAAAAACTATGAAAACAATATCTGTGAAGATGGTGAAATATTAGAAAATGATTATAAATATATATTTAACATGTTAAAGGAAGTGCTGAAACTTCAAGAAGTTGTAAAGCCAATAAGTGTTGATGAGATAAAATACCAGACTGAATCTTTTGAATATTTATATTATGCAATAGCTAAAAGGAAAAAAGAGGAGAGAAAACCTTTTGTTGTTATTCTTGGTAGAAATAAAATGGAGATGCTCATCGATTCATTTAAAATGTCAATAGGGCATAATTTAACTATATTATTTAGTGAGAATGACATAACATTGGTTGATTGTAATGATATTATTATATATATAGATTTAGATTGTAAACATTATAATATGTGTAATTTTAATAAGTTTTTAGAAAATTTTAAAAATAGAGAATTTAGAGCATTTTTTTATATAACAGATGACATAATAGGAACAGATTATACAGAAATGAATCTACGAGAAAATAATTTTTATTTAATATGTCTCGATCCTGTACAAATGAAAATTCCCACAAGGGAATTAATGATAAAATGTCTAAAATAACATATATATGTAGAATATAATAGTTATGAAAGAATGAGTATTTTCTTAAGAGATGAAATTATATTACAAAAAAGATTATATATTCATTCTTCATAAAATTGAATTATTTTTAATATTTAAGTGGGCAACCAACTCCCAACCAGATAGGTCAACAAGGACTGAAATTTTTTTTTCATTTCAGAATTATATAGAACCAACATGACTACATATTTGTCTTACATATATGGTGTAATAATATTTGTTTGTTTCTTTATAATAAAAATCAACCATTAGAATCTTTAATATTTTACACTTTTGTGAGAAAAGTTTATTTGATATATCATACTTCCGACTTTTTTTTTTAATGATTGGCCATCTACTATTTTTTTTCTTAGTTTTGCAAATTCAGAAAAATTTATTAGAGTGACACAATATATTTTTTTTTTACACTTCAGAGACTCTGAAAAATCTTAGGAGTGATATATCATACTTCCGACTTTTTTTTTTAATGATTGGCCATCTACTATTTTTTTTCTTAGTTTTGCAAATTCAGAAAAATTTATTAGAGTGACACAATATATTTTTTTTTTACATTTCAGAGACTCTGAAAAATCTTAGGAGTGATATATCATACTTCCGACTTTTTTTTTAATGATTGGCCATCTACTATTTTTTTTTTAGTTTTGTAAAGACTCTGAAAAATCTTAGGAATGATATATCATACTTCCGACTTTTTTTTTAATGATTGGCCATCTACTATTTTTTCTTAGTTTTGCAAATTCAGAAAAATTTATTAGAGTGACACAATATATATTTTTTTACACTTCAGAGACTCTGAAAAATCTTAGGAGTGATATATCATACTTCCGACTTTTTTTTTAATGATTGGCCATCTACTATTTTTTTTTCTTAGTTTTGCAAATTCAGAAAAATTTATTAGAGTGACACAATATATTTTTTTTTACACTTCAGAGACTCTGAAAAATCTTAGGAGTGATATATCATACTTCCGACTTTTTTTTTAATGATTGGCCATCTACTATTTTTTTTTTTAGTTTTGTAAATTCAGAAAAATTTATTAGAGTGACACAATATTTTTTTTACACTTCAGAGACTCTGAAAAATCTTAGGAGTGATATATCATACTTCCGACTTTTTTTTTTTAATGATTGGCCATCTACTATTTTTTTCTTAGTTTTGCAAATTCAGAAAAATTTATTAGAGTGACACAATATATTTTTTTTTACACTTCAGAGACTCTGAAAAATCTTAGGAGTGATATATCATACTTCCGACTTTTTTTTTTTAATGATTGGCCATCTACTATTTTTTTTCTTAGTTTTGTAAATTCAGAAAAATTTATTAGAGTGACACAATATATTTTTTTTTTACACTTCAGAGACTCTGAAAAATCTTAGGAGTGATATATCATACTTCCGACTTTTTTTTTAATGATTGGCCATCTACTATTTTTTTTCTTAGTTTTGCAAATTCAGAAAAATTTATTAGAGTGACACAACATATTCTTTTTACACTTCAGAGAGACTGAAAAATCTTAGGAGTGATATATCATACTTCCGACTTTTTTTTTAATGATTGGCCATCTACTATTTTTTTTTTAGTTTTGTAAATTCAGAAAAATTTATTAGAGTGACACAACATATTTTTTTTTACACTTCAGAGACTCTGAAAAATCTTAGGAGTGATATATCATACTTCCGACTTTTTTTTTAATGATTGGCCATCTACTATTTTTTTTTTAGTTTTGTAAATTCAGAAAAATTTATTAGAGTGACACAACATATTTTTTTTTACACTTCAGAGACTCTGAAAAATCTTAGGAGTGATATATCATACTTCCGACTTTTTTTTTTTAATGATTGGCCATCTACTATTTTTTTTTTAGTTTTGTAAATTCAGAAAAATTTATTAGAGTGACACAACATATTTTTTTTACACTTCAGAGACTCTGAAAAATCTTAGGAGTGATATATCATACTTCCGACTTTTTTTTTAATGATTGGCCATCTACTATTTTTTTTTTAGTTTTGTAAATTCAGAAAAATTTATTATAGTGACACAATATATTTTTTTTACACTTCAGAGACTCTGAAAAATCTTAGGAGTGATATATCATACTTCCGACTTTTTTTTTTAATGATTGGCCATCTACTATTTTTTTTTTTAGTTTTGTAAATTCAGAAAAATTTATTAGAGTGACACAACATATTTTTTTTACACTTCAGAGACTCTGAAAAATCTTAGGAGTGATATACTTCCGACTTTTTTTTTAATGATTGGCCATCTACTATTTATCTTAGTTGATCTAAGAAATCAAGTGTAGGTTATTACTGAAAAGATTTTTCTGATTATTCAAATAAGATTTTTCTGAATCTGTGGAGTATCTTTCCTTTTCAAAAGAAAATTGTGTTTGGTTTATATGATTTATAATAAAGTGTAGGTGTCTAGTTAGTAGTTGGTTGTCTACTAAAGGGTTAAAGGGTATATAATACATATAGATATATTTTTTACAAAATAATGTATAAGAAAATAGTTTTTAGTCTGACTTTCTTGAATATAATTTCTCCATTTCAGAATAAAAAAAAATAATTGAAGATTTTTCTTTGAACCCTAAAGTTCCAAAAGAAAATTGTGTTTGGTTTATATGATTTATAATTAAATGTAGGTTATTACTGAAAACATTTTTATTCAAATAAGATTTTTCTGAATCTGTGGAGTATCTTTCCTTTTCAAAAGAAAATTGTGTTTGGTTTATATGATTTATAATAAAGTGTAGGTGTCTAGTTAGTAGTTGGTTGTCTACTAAAGGGTTAAAGGGTAATAATACATATGTTCGAGATATTAATATATTTTTACAAAATAATGTATAAGAAAATAGTTTTTAGTCTGACTTTCTTGAATATAATTTCTCCATTTCAGAATAAAAAAAAAATGGAAGGTTTTTCTTTGAACCCTAAAGTTCCAAAAGAAAATTGTGTTTGGTTTATATGATTTATAATCAAATGTAGGTTATTACTGAAAATATTTTTATTCAAATAAGATTTTTCTGAATCTGTGGAGTATCTTTCCTTTTCAAAAGAAAATTGTGTTTGGTTTATATGATTTATAATAAAGTGTAGGTGTCTAGTTAGTAGTTGGTTGTCTACTAAAGGGTTAAAGGGTAATAATACATATGTTCGAGATATTAATATATTTTTACAAAATAATGTATAAGAAAATAGTTTTTAGTCTGACTTTCTTGAATATAATTTCTCCATTTCAGAATATAAAAAAAAATACAAATTGAAGATTTTTCTTTGAACCCTAAAGTTCCAAAAGAAAATTGTGTTTGGTTTATATGATCCCACCTCCAGCAAATTCAATGTAGTGGCCACAGAATGCAAATAATTCTTCGAAAACTTATCTTTTTTTCTTCTTGAGTTTCATTCTGACCAGGACGTGGAAGGTATCGACACAATCTGTCAAATCTATAAAGTATAAATCTTGAAATTCTTTAGTTCGTTGTAGTCCTACTCTGACTTCTCCAATCAAGTGTAGGTGTCTAGTTAGTAGTTGGTTGTCTACTAAAGGGTTAAAGGGTAATAATACATATGTTCGAGATATTAATATATTTTTACAAAATAATGTATAAGAAAATAGTTTTTAGTCTGACTTTCTTGAATATAATTTCTCCATTTCAGAATATAAAAAAAATACAAATTGAAGATTTTTCTATATCTTATCTCTATTATAATTCTTCTTTCCTCAAGATTGTCTGGAAGAAGATATTAGGGTTGAAGGTAATAAAGATTCCTCCCCCACTACAATATTTACATCCGAATCCCTTGTATGTGTCACAAAATCCAAATAATTCTCCAAAAGATTATTCTTTTTTCTTCTTGAGTTTCATTCTGACCAGGAGATGGAAGGTATCGACACAATCTGTCAAATCTATAAAGTATAAATCTTGAAATTCTTTAGTTCGTTGTAGTCCCACTCTGATTTTTCTGAGGGTGGGGTCTTACGAGTAAAAGTATATTGGTAAACAAGGGACAAGTTTAGATACTGTTCCATAATTTCCACATTGTTTACATCATTAACTAGAGATTTGAAGCCCTTCATTGTCCTATGCTGATTGTTAAAAAAATATTATAACTTTTAGTGGGCAGATAGATAGGTCAGCATAGTACACACTGTCTTGGTCCCGCAGGCAACTGGATGTTTATGGTTAAATGCTATAAACACTGTAGTAACCAGGCCAACGACTGTTATATTCTTTTACACCTTCCCATATATCAGTAAATTCTTTTACACTATCTTGCAGGATCTTTGGCAGGAGTTTCAGGTGGGGTTGAAATTTTTCCCTATTCTAACTGATGACCAAATAACAATAAAACTTTAGAGTGACTGGGTTATTCATAAAGAAGTGACAGGGGAAGTGATAATTCCAAATATATTTATCTATATGGTACCCATCGCTGAGTAGTGATTCATATATCTTATCTCTGTTAAAATCTTTCCTCAAAACTGTCTGGAAGAAGATATTAGGGTTGAAGGTAATAAAGATTCCTCCCCCACTACAATATTTACATCCGAATCCCTTGTATGTGTCACAAAATCCAAATAACTCCACAAAGATTGTTCTTTTCTTCTTTTTGAACTGCATTCTTGCTAGGAGATGGAAAGTTTTCTTATCGAAATAGTTGCTGTAGTTGATGTAGTATAGGCGATCCACTTCCTGTAGATCTACCTCGAAATTCTTCACTTCATCGCAATCCCACTCTGATTTTTCTGAGGGTGGGGTCTTACGAGTAAAAGTATATTGGTAAACAAGGGACAAGTTTAGATACTGTTCCATAATTTCCACATTGTTTACATCATTAACTAGAGATTTGAAGCCCTTCATTGTCCTATGCTGATTGTTAAAAAAAATATTATAACTTTTAGTGGGCAGATAGATAGGTCAGCATAGTACACACTGTCTTGGTCCCGCAGGCATGAAGATCACCGGCTGGATGTTTATGGTTAAATGCTATAAACACTGTAGTAACCAGGCCAACGACTGTTATATTCTTTTACACCTTCCCATATATCAGTAAATTCTTTTACACTCTTTTGCAGGATCTTCGGCAGGAGCTCTAAGTAGGACTGAAGTATGTCCTTATTCTGACTGATGGTTAAATGACACTGGAACTGTAACGTGCCTGGGTTATTCATGAAGAAGCGACGAGGGAAGTTATATTCCCAAACGTACTTGTCTATATGGTACCCATCACTGAGTAGAGATTCGTACACCTTATCTCTGTTAAAATTTCCCTTCATTACTGCCTGGAAGAAGATGTTGGGATTGAAAGCGATAAAGATTTCCCCTGCATAAAGTTCATTATTTACAAATCCAAAGCGGTCATGTGTTATATATAATTCCACAAAGACTGGTCTCTTCTTCTTTCTATACTTCATTCTAGCCAGGAGATGGAAGTCAGGCCAAAATAATTGTAAAGGTGTATATAGTAGAGACGATCCACATTCCTCTAGATTGACCTTAAAATTCTCTAATTCGTTGTAATTCCATTCTGGTTTCTCCGATGGTGGAGTGTTACGAAGAAACTTTTTCTGGTTCCACATACCTGGGTACGTGTACTGCATCAGAGTTCCCAAATTATTGACTTTAATAACCAGAGATTTGAAGTCCTTCATTAGGAATAGCAGAAATGGAAGTTTCCTTGTGGTTAAAAGATAGAAATACTGTAGTGACCAGGCCAACGACTGTTATATTCTTTTACACCTTCCCATATATCAGTAAATTCTTTTACACTCTTTTGCAGCATCTTTGGCAGGAGCTCGAAGTAGGACTGAAGTATGTCCTTATTCTGACTGATAGTCAAATGACACTGGAACTTTAACGTGCCTGGGTTATTTATGAAGAAGCGACGAGGGAAGTTATATTCCCAAACGTACTTGTCTATATGGTACCCATCACTGAGTAGAGATTCGTACACCTTATCTCTGTTAAAATTTCCCTTCATTACTGCCTGGAAGAAGATGTTGGGATTGAAAACGATAAAGATTTTTCCTGCATAAAGTTCATTATTTACAAATCCAAGGGGGTCATAATATATATATAATTCCACAAAGACTAGTCTCTTCTTCTTTCTATACTTCATTCTAGCCAAGAAATGGAAGGTATCATTATAATAGTCGATATAGTAGAGTCGATCCACATTTCTTAGATTGACCTTAAAATTCTTCAATTCGTTGACATTCCATTCTGGTTTCTCCGATGGTGGGATGTTACGAAGAAATTTTTTCTGGTTCCACATTCCTGGGTACGTGTATTTCATCAGAGTTCTCAAATTATCGACTTCACTAATCAGAGATTTGAAGTCCTCCATTAGGAATAGCAGATGTGGAGATCTCCAATCGAAAGTTTATCAAACTATAAGACAAACGACTATTATATTCTTTTACACCTTGCCATATTTCACTTCTTCGATTCACTCTTCCATTCTTTTACATAATTTCAATAAATTCCTTTACACTTTTTTGCCGGATCTTCGGCAAGACAAATACAAAGTACAGTATGAATTATTATTTTTCTATTAGTACCACTGATTAGGCCAACAACTATTATATTCCTTTACACCTTCCCATATTTCAATAAATTCCTTTACACTTTTTTGCAGGATCTTTGGTAGGAGCTCTAGGTAGGGTTGAATTTTGTCCCTATTCTGACTGATGGCCAAATGACACTGAAACTGTAGCATACCGGGATTCTTCATAAAGAAACGATAAGGAAAGTTATATTCCAAAAGATACTTGTCTATTTTGTACCCATCACTTAGTAGAGATTCGTACACCCTATCTCTGTTAAAATCATCCATCAAGACTGCCTGGAAGAAGATGTTGGGGTTGAAAGCGATGAAGAGTTCCCCTATATAAAATAGATTAATTGTGAATCCAAGGGGGTCATATGTCATATATAATTCTACGAAGACTGGTCTTCTGAGCTTCATTCTAGCCACTAGGTGGAAGATGCCACAATCTTCATAGTATATATTGTATAGGCGATCCACATCTTCTAGATTCACCTTAAAATTCTTCAGTTCATCACCCTTCCATTCTAACTTCTCCGAGGGTGGGGTTTTACGAATAAATTTCTTCTGATATCTCATGCCCGGGTGGGCGTACTCCATAAGAGTTTTCACATCGTTCACCTCGCTGACCAGAGATTTGAAGCCCTCCATTATGCTGTGCCATGTCAGTTGAAAATCTTTATATACCCCAACCTTACTGGCATCCTTGGTTGTTAGTTGTCCACTAAAGGGTTATAGATGGTTTAGTGAAGAGCCATTGGCAACGTTTTTGGTCAACATTGCCCAAATTCTGGATAGAATTGATTGAATAAAAGAGAAAAATAAACACTAAGAACCTAATTGGCTTCTGGAACAATTTGTATTTCTTAGTAAATGTCCTCTCTGAAATTATATGAATTTTATAATCTAAAGGAGATAAAAAAGAAATAGTTATATTTAATTTTGTATTGTTCGATTTTTACATTTTCCTTACAATTGTGACTGCAAGTAAATTTATATTTTACACATTCACAATGTTTGTCTATACATCCCCTATGACAAATACAGCTTCCTCCTTGAGTATATAACCTAACTGCTTTTCTAAGAGATATTTTCTCATTTTCTGTAAATCTGTTTTTCTTAGGCATGGTGCATCCACATGGTATGAGTTCCTCACTTACAAAATTCCTATCTAATATCCCATATTCTGTTTGAATTTGGTATAAATTTTTATTACTGTCTTTCTTTATTACTGTACCAAGAATGTTTCTGTTTTCCAGTTTGTTAGCCCTGTCTAAGAAATTTCAGACGTCCTCGCCAATGTTCATATCTGATGAGGTTGTCGGTTCCCCTTCTGCTCCCACTTTCTCTGCTTCTCTCTCCATTCCTTCTTTGTAAGGTTCCCCTTCTACTCGCACTTTCTCTGCTTCTCTCTCCATTCCTTCTTTGTAAGGTTCCCCTTCTACTCGCACTTTCTCTGCTTCTCTCTCCATTCCTTCTTTGCAACTTCTAATTTTTTCCATTTCTCCCAGCCTCTTCGTCACCTTGAAAAATAAAAACAAATTCTTAGATTACATTTTTTTTTAAACTAAAGAAAAATAAAAAATAAAATATTTCAAAAGGACACTTACTCTTGGAAGATTACCTTCGTCATTCAATAGTTCTTCTTTTCTTCTTCTTCAGGCGAATCTTAAATGTCTGACAACTTCTTCAGTATGTCCAGTGGGAAAGATTTATTAAATCCCAAGATAGGATTTTTACCAAGTGCAACTCTATAAGGGGAGGATTTTATGATTCTATTAATTGCTGAATTTTTTACCACTGCTCAAATTTTGTACTGTTTGATTTTTACATTTTCCTCTTATATGTTTACAATTGTGACTGCAAGTAAATTTATATTTTACACATTCACAATGTTTGTCTATACATCCCCTACGACAAATACAGCTTCCTCCTTTAGTATATAACCTAACTGCTTTTCTAAGAGGTATTTTCTCATTTTCTGTAAATCTGTTTTTCTTAGGCATGGTGCATCCACATGGTATGAGTTCCTCACTTACAAAATTCCTATCTAATATCCCATATTCTGTTTGAATTTGGTATAAATTTCTATTACTGTCTTTCTTTATTACTGTACCAAGAATGTTTCTGTTTCCCAGTTTGTTAGCCCTGTCTAAGAAATCCACTTTAATCCAGACGTCCTCGCCAATGTTCATATCTGATGAGGTTGTCGGTTCCCCTTCTGCTCGCACTTTCTCTGCTTCTCTCTCCATTCCTTCTTTGCAACTTCTTCTAATTTTTCTATTTCTCTCAGCCTCTCCGTCACCTTGAAAAATAAAAACAAATTCTTAGACTAAATTTTTTTAAAACTAAAGAAAAATAAAAAATAAAATATTTCAAAAGGACACTCACTCTTGGAAGATCACCTTCATCATTCGATGGTTCTTCTTCTTCTTCTTCTTCTTCAGGCGAATCTTGAATGTCTTCTATCCGATTTGACAACTTCTTCAGTATGTCCAGTGGGAAAGATTTATTAAATCCCAAGTTAGGATTTTTACCAAGTGCAACTCTATAAGGGGAGGATTTTATGATTCTATTAATTGCTGAATTTTTTTGCCACTGCACAAATTTTAATCCATCTGGCCAATTTTGTGTTTTCTTTTCTCTCAGATAGGCCCTTATCATATTTTCTATGTCACCATTTGATCTTTCCACACTCCCCTGTGATTGTGGATGTCTGGGTCGACTGTGAACAGTTTTCATTTCTGGCCAAATTGAAGATGTTATTTCTTTCAACACCTTTGCTGTGAATTCCCTCCCATTATCAGACTGAAGAATCTTGGGTGCTCCTATTATAGTAAATATGTCCACCAAGTGTTGTGCCACCTCACTAGCATTTTTAGTCTTTAATGCTCGTAATATTGAGAATTTAGAAAAATGATCCTGATAGTTCAATATGTAATTAAATCCATTATACTCAATTCCATTTAAATCAATTAAATCTACTTGACCTCTTTCTCCAAAATTGTTGGATAAGATGGGTTTTACTACTCTTTTGGAATTTCCCTTTCCTTGGATTGTCTCTCCACATGTTTTACAAAAGGAGAGGAAAATTTTTATTTGCCCCATACTAATGTTTGCAACCGTTTCTTTCACTTCACTGAATGTTCTTTTCTGTCCACCATGACCCACTCGTATATGAGCAGTCATAATTGTATCATAGATCTCGCTCACAGACACTACGTAACGTCCTGTTTTCTTGCATACCAACTTTTTCATGCCCTGGATTGTCTCCACTCTATATGTTCGAATTAAATGATACATATTTTGGGTCTTTTCCTTTGTTTATTTGCGATTTCCAAAGTTTCTATATATTTTTTCAGTCTGTTCTCTGAGAATAAAGAACATTTTCCTGACACTTTCCTAGAAGAAAAAGAAAATTATTTTTGAGTCACGGTAAACAAAAATATATACACATATATACATTATTCTTTGTCCACACTTACTTTTCTTCAAAGGTTTTCGCCATTTTACTGATTTTCTCCTCGAACTGGGTTCTTAATAGATCCATCTTTATAATAGACCGTTCCTTGTTTGACTGAAGTACGTCTCTATCAGAATCAAAAAGAAACCTCGTTTGACTCAAAAGTTTCGAAGCGATTCATTTACTCAAACGAAGTGCTACCAAGTTAATTGTCTGAACAAATGGTATAATCTCATATCGAAAAAATAAGTAATTCCCTCTCTTATTTTTATTTCTTCCTATCCTTACTCTCCCTCTCTCTCTTTCTATATCCTCTTTAACCCCTCCCCCCCCTTCCATCTTCCTTTGTCCTCTACTACTTCTCAGAACAAGTTATGTAAATAAAAACTTATTATTGCCGGGAGCATGCGTCATGCACGCTTGGTCATTTGTTGTTGTCGTGAACTCCAAATAAGGAACAACATATTATCATCCCTCTCACTTGTTATGAAAGAAAGATTACTTAAAAGTAATTAATATTATTTAGAAATGTTGATAAAAATAGATTCAATAAATATAAAGAATATCTTTAATTCTTAACCCTTTAGCGGGCAGCCAACTGCCAACCAGATAGGTCCTGTTCGCCTCAGTGTTATATACGACTACACCTTTGTCATAAATGCACGGAGTAGTAGTAGTTAGTGTTCTCCGAGTTCAACAGTATTTTGTCCAGGGAACATTTAATATTCTTATAGTATCGTTTGGTCTTGGAGGACCTCATGGCCTAGCCTAGCCTGGCTGATAATTGAGAAGGGAAGATCTGTCTCATTTATCTAGATGCGAAATATTAATTGTCTATAGCAAGATGTAAAATAAAAAATATTCAAAAACCAACTTTATTGATAATAACCTTATATAGCCACTTGCCCGCTAAAGGGTTAATACAATAAAATGAATTTCCCAATTATTTATTTTGATAATGGTCGTATATAACACTGAGGCGTTATCATTTCGGATTACTCACTACTTTATATGAAGTGATCTGATAAAATTAATAGTAATGTCACTGTCTTTTAAAGAACCTGATGGTTTCAATAATAATTATTTTGATAAGGGAAATTTATGGGCCATACATATGAAGATCCCTAATAAAAACACCTTTGCTATATCCAAATTAAAGTGGAAATATCATAAAATTTATATAGGATATACTTTCATATGGGTGTTGTTTTTTTCATATATATGTTTCACTGATAGTATAAAAAATCCCTCACATATTTATTATATTTCAAACTGGACTCTTTGGGTGTTATTACTTGATTCTTTTTTTATATTTCTCAATGCTCTTTTAGTTATTAAAAATATTGTAATATATAAACCCTCCTGGATTCTTTCAAATATAACAGGGTGTATTAATATTTTTATTACTATTAGTTATTGGTGTCTTATCTACCCCCAGAGTGAGCATAAAATCGGATTTATAAACATTAGCAAACATGTTATTCCTTTTATTTTTACAATACTTAATATAATTATTTCTCATGCACCGAAACGAGTTTTTCATGCATACCAACCTTCTTTATATGTTGCAATATATATGCTTTTTACATCGATATTATATGTAATTGAAGACCCATTTCTTAAAAAGAACTTAATTTATCCACAATTAGGTTGGAATAATCCATTTCAAACTGGTCTTTTATTCAGTCTTATAATCTTTATAGTAGTACCAGTATTACATTTTGGAATTTGTATAATCAATTTATTAGTAAATAAATTATATAATTATTATATAGTAGATAGAAATAATTCTAATAGAACAGAACTTGTAGAATATTGAAACAAAAAAATGTCTAGTGATCCAACAAGACCCTTCTATATTATATTAAAAGGTGAACAGTGTTCATCGTCTTTTTTTGGAACCGTTTTGAAAAATTTATTTTATCTTACAATTATTCTATTAATACTGCCTATTTTTTCGGAACTGTCATCTCATATTGTAAAATACCAATTATTAACTATGAAAAAATTATGGATGTCACTAGATAAAATAAAAGGATGTTTTAATTCTTTAAAAAAAAAATGAGTAATATTTATAAAGAAGAATTAGATAAAAACGAAGATGAAGATTATTTAGAAAAAGAGGACGAAGAAGAAGAAGAAGAAGAAGAAGATGAAGAAGAAGAAGAAGAGGATGAAGATGAAGACGATTATGATGATTATGAAGAGAAAAAAGAAATAGAAGAAAATCTTGAGAAAATAAATGATAATCCAATGAAAAAGAAATTAATTCAGCTTTATTTTAATGTTTCCAAAAAGGATTATCTAGTACAGTTGGTACAAAGTTATATGAAGCTATGACACATCCCCTAGTCTCAGATTTAAATAAAATAAAAAATAATAAGGAGATAGATGATTTTCTTTGTAATATAGTCAATGAGTTAATAAATAATCAGAAAGATTACTTAAGTCAGAAAATTGAAGAGGAACTTTCTGATATCTTTTACGCTACTTCTGAGGAAATAGAAAAAAGAGAATCAAGTTCATGTCAGATTTTTATTAAATGTTTTGGGAGCGGTCAAAGACAAGAATATGAAAAAGAAAATGTAATAAAAGTTAAATCAATTTTATTTAATTTATATGTTTGGCCAATTATTAAATTACTATGTCCATCAAATTCTCCTCTAGAAAATGGCATTGAAAGTGTTTTAGGAGTAGAATTATTAAAAAAAATAGTTTCATTAATCCTTAAAGATTTTCATCCACAGTATGAAATTTCGTCTAAGTACTCTCACAATGTAGAATATGGTGAAAAAATTTTAAAATCTATTCGAGAAAGTAGATTTTTGGCGATTAATAACGCTCAAGAAAAAATTACCAAAGAAATTATAATTCAAAAATACAATAATAATTATGATGATATAATGAAAGATAATGGTAAGAAAAATAAAAATACACTAATGACTCGAGATAAATTTAATTCACTGGAAAATTTTATCAACCAAATACTAACTATGGAATATTATGGCTTTGTAACTAAAGGTATGTTTTTAACAATTTTGCGATTTATTTTTCATATTTTAAATACAGGTAATGTTATTAATTATCTAAAGAAATATCCAGATACGACCATAAATTACATTGAAAATTTTAATAACTCACAAACTATAAAGGAATATATTAACAATAACGATTTAGGAAAAGAAGAAATATTAAAACAAATAATCAAATTCAATAAAATTAAAGAATTTAATGAACTTATACATACAATAGGAAATGAACCTGATAAACTTAGAATCCTTTTGACAAATCTCTACGATGTTGCCGTTAAACTTATTATCGAGAGTAAACATGAAAAGTTAAATGACTTTAATAATAGTGATGATAGTTATAATAAAAAGGAAAGGGAATATTTTGATGTTATTTTGACCGATTTAATAAAAGAGTATCATTATGGGACAGAAATTTTTAGTCTGAGTGAAGGATATGAATTATCTTCACTTTTAACAAAGTATTCATGCATAGAATTATTTACAGATATATTCCTTACTGAGCTAAATAAGAGGAAAAAAAAAATCCCAATTTTCATCTTATATGATAAAAGAGAAAATATTATAATATTCCCTCAAACAATATCTACCGAAGAAAAACTAAAACAATTCTGTTATCTAAAAGTTTAAAATCACCTATACAAAATGACACCGAAGGTATACAAATTTCAGAAAAAGAAAATGTAATATTCTTAAATATAGAATATATTAATGAGATTATTCCTACTGAGGTAGATGATCTTTATGAATTAACTAAAGGGTTTTGTAAAAACTTTTTAAAGCTGAAGATTTTCATAAATTTATAGGTTCTCATAATGGTAGGAATGGAGATCTTTCTATGAATAATTTAATCATAGAAGCTTATATTAAAACTCTTTTGAAAGACCAAATAGCATGTAAAGATTTAATATTAAAAAAATTATAGATTTCATTAACAACTATAATAATTTAATTGTTATTTATATCAAAATTATTACATTTATACGATTTATTTTGATTTCACTAGCTCAGTATTATAAATGTTCCTTTAATCAAGAAAAATATAATAAATTATCAGATGATTTAGGATTAATTTTATCTTTCAGCTCAAGTACACATTTTAAGGAAATAAAGGGTAAATATTTAACAGATGAAAATAAAGAATACAGAAAATCGGTGAAAAGGAAAAAATCTACTACTTTTGAATATGATTTAAATCATAATCTCAAAGAGAAATTAAATTCTAACTATGTAAAAAAAAAAAGATGACTATCACTTGTTATCAGACTTTAGATAATTTTTAGGATGGTAAAATAATAAAAAAGATTATTCCCTTTCTGATTCTATTAATTAATATGGATTCATTATTGAGACAAATAAATTTTATAAAAACTTCCATAGTAAATGTATGCATACAGTTGAAAATAGAGGTTAAACAAGATCCCCTATATCTTGTAAAAAATGTTTTTAAATTAAAAAATTTGAATCCTACAGAGGAAACAATAATAAATTTGGCAAGAAGGAATAAAGTTTCAAATGAAGAGATATTAGAGGTTCTTAAGAAAGCTAAAGGGAGTAAAAAAGAGATATATTTTCCTCACATAAATAGACGGCTATATCACAAAAATGCACAAGGATATTATCAGTCCCAGTTTATTGCCATTCGTCAATCGACGAGTTACCCTAAAAATACATGTCTTATTTTTGATAATGGTATTATTATGTGTGTAGGGATTAAATTTAATATCAAATCTTCTATTGAAAACAATTTACAAAAAATATCTAATGTATTACAATCACCTATTCGCATAAAAAGCAGTTCTATAGTAAATATTGTGGTTAGTTTTAGATTACCTTTTAATTTGAATTTTACTAAATTGAAAAAGTTTTTTGATGTACACGGTGTTGTTTACACAAATAATAATAATACGTTTTCTGGTTTTTTTTATAAAAATACTGGTACCAATAAAACCCTTAATTGGAGAAAATGTATTATTTGAGTTTTATGATGAAATGTTACCAATAACTCATGAACATTATAGGGTTGTTACACTCTTACTTTTTGAAAACGGAGTGTGTGTCTTGTTAGGGAATCAGAGTTTTCAAGACTGGCAAATACAACCTAAAATATTGATGGGCCTCTTTATCCATTTTAGTAAAGGAAAAAATTCACTTACTGAAAGTGAGGTAGAACACATTGTATCCTACTTTGGTTACAGAAGTTTAGACTGGTATGGTAAGATTAACATTTTTATAAAAAATACTGTAAATCCTATGTCAGAAGAAAATTCAAATAAAGAATATCAAAAATCCTTTTTATTTTTAAGACAAGAATATTACACGCCCAATACAATATTTCCTGATAATAAAAACTCTCTAAGAAATTTAATTAAAGATGGATCAATGAAAATTATACATCCGGAGAAACATAGAAAGACGATTATGATATCTAAAGATTTTGCACAAAGAATTAAAGCCAACAATCCAGGTAACCCAGAAGGACACTGGGGCTCTTATCGTTCAAGATACAAGCAAATGAATGACATTAGACAATTTTCACAATTAAAAATGATAAAAGAACTCTGTAATTTAATATCCACAGAAGATGAAAATTTTCAAAAAAATATTGTTGTAGATGTAATATTGAATAAACATATTTTCTAAAAGATTATAGTTTCTGTATCATCCTATAAAAAATGATTGTAAAATTTCACGAATGGGAACCTACTTTGGAGGAAATAACATTATTGAAAACTTGTAGAATGTCAAAAATTACTAAAAATTTAAGTGTAGCTAAATATATTAAAAAGCTTGTATTTTATGATAGTAACAGTTACTCAAATATAGATTTAGATTTAGAATACAAAGATATCTTTGGATATACATTGACCTTTTGTCCAGTAATTATCCACGGTTTGCCATCTCTTACTCTTCATATTAAATTTTCTAATATGACCACGGTAAATAGATGGCTCTGTTTTGTAAATAATCGCCTTCTTTTCTCGGATACTGTACCAAGTTTTTCTTTATTTCATTCAAATTCTGAGAATGGTTTATATTGGAAACCTGAAAGATATATATTCTTTCTAACTAAAGAAAATTTTATACAGAGAAAAAATAAAACTTTTTATATATCTTTTGATTCCTATTATGTAAATATGGAAAAAGGCCAATTACAAAAACTTACCCCCAAAATTTATACTTTTAATATTCTCAATTTTTTTAGATATAGTGATATAAACATCAACACCATTGTCTGTGGAATCCTTTCATATTTTGAGAAATATATTTTACATATAGAAATGGAAATTATTGGATTAACAGATGTGGATAGAATCGAAGAAAAATATCCACCATATTTTAAAAATTTTTGCAAAGATTTAGATTTTACCCTTACAAAACAAAATATAAATTATTACTCATCATCACCTTTAATTTTTTCATCGAATCCATTCGGTAAAAATATCACAATTCCTCCTTCTCCTCTTGTTTCTCCGCCCTCTTTTTCCATGTCAAAGTTTGTTGAAAAAATGAATATTTTTACAAATACTGGTTTTATTATGGCAACGACGATAATAAACGAAAAGGGGGAACAAATCTATGATAATGAAATAAATATAATTAGACCATTAGGTGTATTACCTTACAGACTCTTCAAGATAAATATAATAAATAATAATATAACCCAAAACAAAAGGTATATTTGTTATATGATTAATAAAGAATATTTCAATTTTAAATATAATATTTTCATACAAGATACAAATAAAACAAACTCAAATTCAATTATCGCATCAGCATTTCATAATAATCTACCTTTTGAAAAGAGATATTTAGTATTTGGATTGTCTAAGGAACCAGGTTACCTGTACGATATAAAGGATAATATCAAACTTTTAAACATATTGAGTGAATTAAGTTCCAAGATATTTCACTGGAAAGATTTGACTCATCTTGCCTTTTTGAAAGTGAGACAAGGGGGTGAATTTTCTTTATATATTATTACTATTACAAAAAATATAACACAGAGTTACTAGTAATGGATACTCTACTGATAATAGTATTAGTAAGCTTTATAATTTATCTCATAATAACATTGTTTCTAAGAGAAAAAGAACTGACACCATGCTCTTTACATGAGAAATTTATGTTGAAATTGCTAAATCATGAAAAATTAACACCGGATAATATGAAAGCTAAAATTGATAAAGTGATCGAGGCAAGACAGATGGCCAATATCACCGATATAAAAACCCTACCAAATTATGATTATTTATCAATGGACGGTAACGAATTTAACTTACCAGTCAGAGTTAATAAAGATAAAAATAATGAAATTTTTGCCACTTATAAATCTTCGGTTCAGAAAAGGTCATTAAATGAAATTAAAAAATATATTTTTTCGCAAAAAAAACATCGTACTTTGGATCGTTATCAGATTCTACCTCAAAAAGATGTGAAAATCCGGTGGAAATGGAGGAAGAACATGTAAGCAATTACGACTGTCAGTTATTTTGTTCAGACGATAATGCTGTCGCAATATCTGGTATTTCTGCCGTATATGGTGATCAGTTACTTGACAAAGAAAATAAATATTGTTATAGTGTTAAAGATGGAAAGGAGGAGGAGGTAATAAAATGTTCAATTCACACAGGTCAACTGGTTTATTCGGTTAGCGAAAAAAATTTACATGTCATTGTAAGTATCCTTTCTTATTTGGAGGTGACCATTGTGACACAAATGTAGCATGTCTCCACGATCCTAAAAAATATAGATATAACCCCAACTGGGAAAATGAAGTTTTTTTAAAGGATGAAAGAAATGGTGACAGTAAAATTATTCGACATGAAGATATAGCTTTGACTCATTTAATTCAGAATTTAAATGATTCTTCACTAAAAGAATACATTAGAAAAATTAATGATAAAAATTATTTTTTAGAAAATAGAATATCCTGCGAGTGTGAAGGGCAGCTAGACTATCTCGGGACTGCGCTTCTCACTACCGTCCAGTCCAATAAAGAGTACACTGATTTTACAAAATGTCAGGTGAATCCATGTGTTTTGACGTATGTGGATATGACGAAGGTTGCAACTTATCAAACCGACGATTATGTCTGTGTACCAAAGGACGATTTTGTGAACGTAGTACCCGGTAAAACGGATACTCCCATTGCCTCCGTGGGTGTTCCTCTCTTTGGTATCCGATCGAGACAAGTGGAACCTATTGTGACCTCTAGATCTTTGAAGAATATCTCCGAATTTACGCGGGAGAATGTTGAACTTGCCACAACCTCCGTCGGTCCGATAGTGCTTCCCCAAAATGCTGATCATTCCGATAAAAACAGAATCGTTCTTTATATATCGCCTGATCAACTAAATATAGGAAATAGCAAAACTATATCCGATAAATGGTTTGGAACACCGGCTTGGTATAACATGTATGGTGATTCCCTCCCAAACATTACAAGAAACCCTATCAATGCAACCTCAGCCTTTTCTATTTTTCCCGTTGAAAATATTCTGGGCAACTTTACCCCTCAGAACCCGCTAGATTTTCATCTACTTTCTGCCCAGGCTCTGGAAAATTCGAGAATGATTTCGGGTATCGTTGTTGGAGGCCACGAGAATCTGTTCCATTCTATTTTTGAGGGGAAATCATACATCGGTAGTAATAGGAAATTTGAAAACATGATGAAAATATTTCAAGAAACGAGACTAAATTTGGGCAAGATAATGCTATCTTCCCGAATCCCCTCTCGAAAAAGATCACCCTTTTTAAAAAGGTCAGTTTATTATCTCCACTGGGGGATATAACTGAAAATAATAAGTATTTCAAATCGGCAGCAATGATAAGAAATTACAGAACCTACGGATTATTAGCCTCTTTAAGCAATATTGCTAGAGATTATGATATTAGTTCCCTAAAAAAATCTCGTCTCTTGTGCAAATGTGCTTTCCTACCTCTTTATACACACTAACCGAAAGTGAACACTTTTATCCTAATTCCTTCAAAATAGAAAATTCTCTCAATTTGGATGTTCCGCTAAAATCGAGTGACACCTTTGAAATATCCTTTAACTCTTCGAGAGATAAAATTTGCAATGTTCGTCAAAAAAGAGATTTATATATATCACAGAATCAATTAAATTTTTCAGATTTATACGATAATGTAGAATTATTTGGAAGAGGTCTCAGACTTGAATCCAGTCTATATGATAACAATAATGATAATATAGGAAATTTGACAAAGAAAAGGATTATTCCACTGAATTTGCATCATCCACTGGCTGTCTGTGACGAGATTCATAATATGGATGAATCAAGAGAGACATTAACTTTATATAAAAAAATGTGTGAAATTAGCAGTTCAATATCATGGCTTAATTGTTACGATACTAGTGTTTATAATATCGATTATCTATTTTCTAACTAGTTTTTTTCTCTTTCTTTTTTTGTATTCATATTTCCAAATTTCATTTAATAAATCAAATTCATCTTTGGAAATCTTTAAAAATGATGATGATGAAGGTTTTTCAGGCAAGGGTAAAATAAAACAACCAGGAATATGATGAGATATATAAATATTTGTTTGACTGGAATCAAATGGTATATCTTTAAAAGATTTCCCAGTAAATTTTCAAGCACATTCATTATGAAAGAGAATATAATTCTTAAATGTTCAGATTTATTTACTCTAGCAAAATATGTCAAGTTAAGGAAGTTAAATGAAATTAATTTTAATAATTATAAATTATTTATTGATGAAATGTACAAAGATTATGAGTTGGGAATATGCAACTCATCGGGATGGTCGGTCGCCTACGTAGATGACAAGGAGACAGATCCTAGTGAAATTCTCTGTAGTATAAGCCAAAAGACGCTACTGACGATTGATGGCGACGAGCTTCATAATTTGTCACTTTATACTCTAAATGCCGAGCATACATCGATGGCGAACACCACGCTGGAAGTGAATCGTGATGGTGAGAGCTTATCGATAAAAGTGAATAACGTTTTTACTCTTAAATCTATATGTCTTTTTTTAAAGAATATTTTAATAAATAAATATAATTTAGAAAAACGTGAACTTTCTAAATCTATTTTTAATGTGGAAAATGAAGAGAAAATCTTTGAAGATTTTTATACTTTTTCCAGATACAGTTATTGTACTATATTTCTTTTGTTCTTCAACAGGATAATAACAAAAACATTCAAATCTGTTTATCCAATAAATATTATTGAGGTTTATATTCCCAAACATTTTATTAAAATTCATCTTTGTAAAGGCATAGCAAAATTAGCGGATGATTCAACAATAAATTCCTATTTCAATTTAATTTCCATTCACATTAAACAAACTCTGGAATATAATCTAAAGCATGAAATAAAACAAAGTGTGGGTTTCTTACTGTACAAGGATTATTTTCCAATTGACTATTTGGAAAGAGTTGGGGTTTCAGTCTACACTTATGTTAATCACGGATCTTTATTATGCAGTGTCTGAATTTCTTGAAGAATGTGTTCGCCATTTAGATGTTTTACAAGAGTTTGGATGTATGGTTCTGGAAATCAACGAAAATTCCTTTCTTCAGCTTCCAGAGAAATGGCGAGGATCCACCACCGAGCTCATTTCTTCCAGTGAATTCAAAATACCGAATACCGGTCATGTTGCTAAAATAAAACTGTACTATTTAAATTTAGTCAATGAATATACATTGATGATTATAAAGCTTATAGATTTATGGGAATCTCTAGATACATCTAGAAATAAATGATTTTTTTAGATTTTTCTTATTATTTTACCTTCGCCATGTTTACAAAATCTATTATTGAGACCTTGATTAACTATTACGCCCTGACAGTCTCGGATACTAAAATATTATTGGGTATTTTTTACCATATTAAATATAATGATAAATTATTAAAAGAAATAAAAGATTTTCATAATAAAAAGGGTACAACAATTAAAGATTTAAATAAAACTCTTTTAGAAATTTACTTAAATAATAATATAAATCATAAAGATACCCTTTTTCTAACCGGCTATACTTATAAGGAAGATGAGGTCCGAGAATCTGCTATGGAATGTCGATTGGCAGAGCAGCTTGAGAAAAATGAATATAGAATTATGGTGAACGATGAAATAACGACCGAATTGGTCAAGAAAAAGAGGGAACTTATAGATTTAGAGGAGTTGCGATTGAGATATACTACCTTGCGAATCATAATAAAATCAATAATAAAGATGACAATGGAGAGTATTTGTAAACGTCACCAAGCCATTAATAGTGGACATTTAAATAATCTCATAGGAAAATATCTACTGATTTTAAATAAATGTGAGATTATCACTAATTATCTCTTATTGGATGATTTCACCGTTGAAGAAAAGGAAAATCAGACAGAAGAGGGGGAGAAAAAGATGAGGAGAAAGAAGTATCATTTACTAGAAAAAGAAAAATAATCAACAATAAACCTAATTATGCAGAACTGCGTAAAAGCATTGGGACAGAAATTAGGAATTCAAAGTATAGAAAATCATATAACAACATGAGTATTGGAAAAAATGACAAAAGCAGCAAGTCTCGTAATGTCTTCTGAAAAGTATTTCAACCACTGGTTAAACTGAGCATGCGAATCTATTAAAAGTTTTAAATAAACAACAATCTTATATTGACAACGATCTCCAAATATCTGTATTTTCTTTTTTATCTTTTCCTCTTTTTCACTTTTAAGATGGGAGTGAGACTTTGTAGAAAATCCTGGTCTAAAATTAGAGGCCCATATTTCGAGTGGATTGATTTTCTTTGTAAATTCCTGCGTTTTTTTCTTAATTTCCATCTGATGAGATGTGAGAACCGGTAAAAAACGAATTTCGTAATTCATATCCAGAAAAGTTTTTTCGTTTACCTTAATAATTTCTATATTCTTAAATATCTCGGTGAGATCTTTATCTTTATACTCGATTAATGCTGCCAAATTGAGCATGGCACTTTTTGCCAGTTCATTTCCTATAAACATCACATTGAATTTTTTAGAAGTCCGGTTTAAAAGCTCGAGACCTGCTATAAAAATTCTAGGGTATTTTTGATAATATAGAAAACCAATACTCAAAGTTGGATATGTGTCCATACTACGAGAAAAAAAATAAAAAAAAATAAAATTTTATTAATTAACCCTTTAGCGGGCAAGTGGCTATATCAATGAAGTTGGTGTTTACAGACAATTAATATTTTGCATCCTTTAGCTGGCAAGTGGTTATTATCAATAACTCCGTGCATTTATGTAATCGTATATAACACTGAAGCGAGCTGACCTAGCTGTCCGCTAGGAAATTTTCTTCCCTCATAATTGTGGAGAAATTGGAAGAGGCAGATTCGAAACCCATAGATACTCTGTTCTGTGAAATCTGATCCGTCATTTGACGAGTAAAGGGGTATGCTCCATAGGAATATCGACTGCACATTGGCCAGGAATTACCCATTCTAAAAAGCATCCCACTTCCATAATGCTTGAGAAAAATCTAAAGACGGAAGCCGGATCCGAGAAATCGGTTTGAAAAAATCCAAGTCGTAGGTTTCGTTTGGCGAGCGACACGAAAATCCATCCAACCAACCCTCTTTATTATTTTGATGCCAAGGCCTGTAACCGCATAGATACCCTCCTAGGCCGCAAGTCCCTTCACTTACAACTTGTCCGGATTCGTAGCCATAACGACAGGGTAACTTTATCGGATAATTATGAACGAAGGATAATTTCCCCTTTCCTTTCATTTCGTGGCGGTGGGCGGGAGTCGCCAACTGCAAGATGATATCGCTCGGCCCGTCGTCCCGAGAATTGAGCATATTTGCCCTGATGGTGCTGGGACCCACGGTGACTAAAGATTCGAGTAAACGCGTCCTTCGGGGATTCGTCAGTATTCTGGAATGGGGAACGTTGTAGTTGGTATTTGTGTAGTCAATGGTAAAAAAACTGGTAGGATTATTCTCTGGAAACGGAGTGACGATCTGCCTTCCGTATAGATAAGACATATGTTCCTGGTTATGGGGACAGGTTGAAAATGCGTTTGGAGTGTGAGGTATCTTTCTACCCTCGTAGTTGGTGGGACGAGTGAAAAGATACGCGCTATTCAGCGATTCTTCCAAGTCTTCTAAATTATTCATAATTTTGAAATAGGCAGAATATCTCTGAATGGAAGAGAGGGGGAGTCTCTTCTCCATAATGTAGGGAGTATACCGAGTAGCTCTGGAATGCAGACTAGCCTCGCATATCATGGATACGTTGATTTTGGGTTCTTTCAGTCTCTTCCTGCAAAAGGCGTCCGTGGTATCACAACAACCCCTCGCAGAAGCAGCTTTATTCCTCCTCACATCGTTTATGGGGTTCTTCAGAGAGTCGACGGGGCGAGAAAGAAATGGGGTACCATCAACGTGATGGTCTCTCTTCGGAGACAACGGATAGGTGTTTTTTTCGTTTATCGTAAAAATGGGAAGATATTGGTTTAGACTCGCGCCCATCCAGCAGTCGCCGTTCAAGAGAAATTTGTAGTGGGTCAGGAGGCAGTCCACGTAGTTGGCGCAGTGCTGTGTGAAATGCATGAGAGATGCCCGAGGAGAGGATGGTGCGTTAACCATGGAGAAATTTCTTAAGGTGTCGCGCTGAATAAAAGCTTCCATTACGCAAGGGGGCGGATGGTATAGGCTCCTTCCCACCTCTCGATCCCCTACCTTCTCGTAATCCGTCCCACAAACCGGGATGCGCGCGTTTATAATCATACTTTCTCGCTAGATAATCCTTAATCCCCCCCCTAGATCTGTTTCCGTTACTGTACTGATTTTTGAATCTCGCCATGGTTTCATCATCCGACATAAAATTCCTGGAAGAGAACTCTAAGAGTTCCGGAAATCCGCACGGTACATTTGGAGGAAGACTCAGAACGGTTTCGTTCTCTAGATAATTTTCGGCGCCGTGTAACTGGGTGGTTAAAAAATCGATGGGTTTCCCCCCTCTGCAATCCAAGTACGATGAATCTCCGTTCTGTTGAAGGGAAGCTCCGGAGCAGTGGGAATTAAAATTGGCCACTATAGCTGGACCCAGGGGTACTTGCGGTTCCCGAGAGAGCGTTAATAGTCCTCCAAAGATGTGCTTGCCTCCCGCATAGAAATTGGTGAAAGTTGGAGTGTTAGCCCATAATTCTTCACAGACGTAATTTCTCCGCCATGCGATATCTCTCGGGTTTATATTGGTAGGTTCTATCAATAGCCCACCTAGAAGATCGAATTCAGACTCGGAGAGATTGGCAACTCCCTCATAAAGAACGGAGGGTGGAAAAATATCGCGAAAACTTCCCGAGGATCCGTCGATGACGATTCTGTCGATGAGATCGAACAGGGAGTAGTAACCAGCTGCCCTTCTATGATTGAGGACTCCCAGTGGAAAATTTCTCATATCAGAAGGAGGAAGGAGTTTTTCGCCTTCTCTCGTGAAAATCTTCGGAAGCAGAAAAGCTCCCGCCACTATACCGGGATCATTGATTCTCTGCATAAAACTCCCATGATTCTCTTGTCTGTCGATAAATGTCTTTATCTCATTGTAGTTGGTTTTTCTCTCCTCCGTACCTAGACGAGAGTAAACACAACCGGGATACACCCGTCCCGCTGATACCAACAGTCCCAAAGCGTGATCTCCCGAGTCCTCTCCCAGTCCATGAACACCAAAGGGTGGGGGTCTTATTACTCTGAGGCTGGAATTGGGCGGATCGCCCCTCCTTCTAAGATATAATTCGGATTGTTATAGTAGTCCATTCCTTCCAAGTAAGAAGATATACCACCTTTACCTCGAACCGTAACAACACCCCCTTTCACATAACAAGACTCTTTGTAAACGCCCGTTTCCAAGAGTCCATCTTTCACCAGTAGGAGGGATTCAATAAGATGCCCCCCATAGCACTTTTCGGGAGTCACATCGGCAGTCTGCTCACTCAGACAATTGTAGGAGAAGGCAGCATTCTTCGAACTCACTCCAGGAAGGGGCAAACAATGATCGCAATTGTTCAGAAGGGTACTCGAGACGAACCTCATGTTTGAAATATTCTGATTAGTGAAGGCCGAGTTTTCTACATTGTATAACAATTCGTCATTGGTTGCCACACTGGCGTTGATATGCAGAGCAGGGTTACAAATACACAGGTAATTCTCATCATCATCATTATTTAATAATGTCCACGATACCTGACATCTGGGTATAGGATTTCTGGGAATGCACTGCAGCCCTCCACCTGAGATGGTGGTAGACTTGTACCCCTCTGGACATTCACATGTGGCTGAATTCAAATCGAAATCGATCTCTCCGACATCTAAAATAATTTTTTGGGTCCGTGGATGGCGCAAAGCTCCATTTGGAAGGCAGGCAACAATCTTATCACAAGGTTTACGAAAATAGTTGTAATCGTTGTTCGACCATGATTTTGTGACGATATTATCATTTATACATTGAGTTACAGCCTTGGCATAGTGTTGGTTTCCCCTTCTTATGGCACCTACGACAATTCTAGTTGTGTGAAAATTGAAGTCCTCAGAGTGAGTCCCTTGCTCAGATACTAAACATACACCGAATTTACCCGGAGGAAATCGCCCTTTCTCTCCTCCATTCTCAATAGAAACGATTGGAGTATCAGATACATCTATACAACGCGCATTTTGTTCTTTACATTGAAGACATTCTATTAGAGATGTAGAATCAGACTGAGGATCGCATTGGATCAATTCTTCGTCGCAGTCCCTGTTAGAAAAATTAATATTTATTTCTTCAACGTCATTTATCGGTGGTAGTTTATGTACATATTTTTCTGTGTATTCATTATTTCCTCTGATATATATATTTTTATCTCCTATCTTTAAAGATAACATTTTTTTTATTTTAAGGATAAAGAAAAATAAATTTATAATTAAAGGAAAGAAGGAAAAACAAGAGAATTTGTTTATTTATTTATTGCGTTATTTATTTCATGACTTACAGATAAATTTTCGGGAGCAAAAATGAGAGAAGAGCTAGAAGGTGTATATGTTCCTTCTGCTGAATTCCATGTTAGGAGATTTATATTATTATTATTAATATCATTATATTTTGCTAACATAAAAATTCTAAATAGAAGAATACTCTCTCCTTCGAGATCATGAATCTGTTGAAAAAAAATGGAAAGAAGCATAGAAACAATCCTCGCTGGCTCTGATAAAGTCGTTGGTTGAGTAACGGGTTGGAGTTTTCCAAATTTCATTATTTATACATGGATATAATCATACTTAATTTTTTATTTATAGGAGAATAAAGTTTCAATAGTATAATATGAAGGGTGGTCATCGGTTTTATCTTCATAAAAATAAGCACTTTCAAAAATCAATTTTGGACAAGTTTTAGAGGGTAAGTGGCTATATCAGGTTATTATCAATAAAGTTGGTTTTTGAATATTTTTTTTTTATTTTACATCTTACTATAGACAATTAATATTTCGCATCCTTTAGCTGGCAAGTGGCTATATTAGGTTATTATCAATAAAGTTGGTTTTTTGAATATTTTATATTTTACATCTTACTGTAGATCACTACTACACAGTAGACTTTTTGGGATTATCAACCCTTTAGCGGGCGACTTTTTGGATCATAAATGCTTTTTAAACCTATTGAGGAAAAAAAAAATATGAGACAGACCTTCTGTCTCTTCGAAAAGAGATGTCTGGCTATCTCTCGGATGGCCGTCAAGGCTTCTCAGCTGTGCAATGCGATGATAGAAGATCTACTCCAAAGAGAACTTGATGGTGTTGTTAGTCCCAGACTTTACCAAGATGAATGTGTTTGTATTACTCTTTCTAACGGCACCGTCCACTCTAGTCCGAGGAGTTAAAGTTCAAATGAAAGAGGTGTTATGGTTGAAATATTATTGTAAAACAACAACAACAAAAAACAATCCAACACTAACTACCACTATTCCTATGACAAAGGTGTAGTTGTATGACCAGATGGTCGTATATAACACTGAGGCGAAAAGGCCTTGCTGACCTATCTGGTTGGTAGTTGGATGCCCGCTATATATGAGGATCGCATAGCCCAACGGCCACACTATCAACATGAACTCTCCACTATACTATCTCTCCGTAAGATTATCGGAATCAGATACAGAAACTCTGATGAATGTTACCAATCAGTTCAAGAAAGAGAAAGATGTAATAAGACGCCCAAATCACATAACACTTTTTGTTGGATATCTCGGCAATGAAAACAAGGAGCCTCTGGATTATATAACTACAATCAAGGAATGGCTGAATGTTAATCCCATTAAAATATATTCTACCAATCAGTTTGGTATATTTGGTCGGAAAATTATTGGCCTTATTTTGAATATACCAAATTTTTACCAGATACTAGAAGAATTTCCCAAGATTTTGGATACCCATCTGAAAGAGGGATTTCTTTTGAAATCGGAACGTAAGAACCCCATTCCACATATATCACTTTTTGAATGCAACTCTCAGTGCCTAGAAACGGTGGTGGAAAAACTCGACAAGTGCAAGATATTAGACAAGAATTGGGAAATAAAACCGAAATCAATAACTCTGATGCAGATCGAAGGAGACATTCTTTATGATAACTTTAATTTGACCCTAGGCTAAGAATTCTCTTTCGAAGAAGGCAATAAATGAAGAAGAAGAAAAATCTGTTTTTATCACCGGTTCAAAAAATCTGAAATTTTCTTCTTCTACTTGGTGTTTAATATTTTTAAATAATTCAATCCAACATTGTAATCTATAATTTGTTATATATTTTTGAATAGCATCAAATATTATTTGAGAACGATTGTGAAATAAAAATGAAAACTCTGACATTAATTCTTTTATTTCTCCATATTGAATTAGTTGGTTGAGGGGATAAAAATCCCTTCCATTGGAAACTCTTATTATATTTCTAAGCATCCACAGAGATAGGGTATGTGCATTTTTCTGAACTAAGTTAAAATGGTCGATTTGGTTTTCATTCGAACCCAACACCAATAGCAAAAGGAAAAGAAAACTGCCAAGTTTAATAAGAGCTTCTCTATCAATATAGATGTCCTTTCCTTCCTTTTCCATTAATATCTTGATTGTGTGATATATATAACATTTGGCTGGATAAACTATATTCTCCTTTAGTGGGTGATTGTTTCTTTCTTCTGAATTCAAAAGAAATTTGAATAAAAGAGGTAAAGTCTGCGAATGAATAAGATTGTATATTTGCACTCCTTCAAATAATTTTGATGGATAATTATTTATACAGATTATACATCCAGTCATAATATGAACATGTTTGGTCATAAATTCCACAAAGTGATCATTTTGCTTTCCAGTAAGTGCAATGAGAAAGAGAGATGGCCACATATGGTAAAAACGGGTAACTGGACTATCTGAATATTATCAAAAGATATACATCGTTGTTTATAATCTTCTATGCTAGCATCCATTTCTTCCCACCAGTAATTATTAACATCTCTCACGTTTTTAATAATGGCTCCCATTTCAACCAGAGCTTTATATTCGGTATTTTTTATTAATTCATATAATTCTTTACATATATCCGTTGATAAGATGGCTTCATAGAAACATCCTTTAAATCGAATTTTTTCATGATCTTCTTGACAATTTTTTATATGGTAAAAAATTTGCATAACAAAATTAAATTCATTAATTGCGTTTTTTATTTCTCTGGAAAATGAATTAGCAAGTTTATCTCTCTGATATAAATATTTCAGATAATATGATATCGCCCCACCGAATACATTTAAAACGTTTTTGAGTCTACTCATGTAATAAGAATCACCATCATGTTCAAACTTTGCTTTGATAAGAAACTTCTCTTCGGTTTCTAAGGGAACTGAAAATACTCGAAACAAACACAAGTTAAATGTATTTAATAAAAATAAAAGAGGATATTTTTTTGCATTTTGTATATCACCAATATCATTTATAATACGGCTGGGATCGATATTCATGAAGGAAGGTACATATTCTTTTAAGTTTTCTATAATTTTTTCTCTATTTTTTGTTTTACTAAATTCCATATCTTCTCTTCTCTTTTTCTTCATTATATCACATATATCATTATTAATATATACTTTATCTGTAAATGAAAAAATTTCTTCCTTTTCCTTTATTCTTTCAGTAGGAAAAACTGTTTGCCTCCAGATTCTCAAAGTACAAGCGCTGTTATAAAAGCAGCTACTATTTTCATTAAGATGTTGTAAGAGGATACCCACCATGGTATGGTATATACTGGACGGTGTTTTTTCTACACTCATTTTAGGATATGAGACATTTATTATTAATTTTTCTCGTATCGCTTTTATAAATTATTCACTTTTATTTTTTCATGTATCGGAGAAAAAGGAAATTGATTTAATAAAAGAAGATTTAGAGAAAATATTCAGAGAAACGGTAATAGATGACGATCATCCCATTCCGGCAGATGAGATTCCACTATGTTTTATAACGAAGGAAAATTATTTTATATTATTTGTTCCGTCGGTGGGTAGACAAAAATATAATGCTTATATCTATTCACAATCAATGTTGGTCCACACCAGCTTAATCATAGTTAATTTCTATAATAATAATATCAGACATTTAATACTAGAAGGAAATTGTAAATTATATATTAGATTTGAATTAGATTCTTTATCCTTACCGACCGTCTTTTCTTATAGTGTACTGGATAATTATATGAAATGCTTTGAATTTATTATGGAACCCACTACATTTTGCTGTGTGGTAAAGAATTCTATATCTATAAAAGAAGCATCTGAAGAAGACATTGATCGATCTTACCTTCTTTATTATCAACGACTATTATTACCAAATTATTTGAATAAAAAAATCTACTAGACCTAGTCCCTCTAGCAACAGCTTCGGAAATAAAAACAATGGCATTACAAGCGAATCTTTATTGGAATATGAAAACAGATAACAATTTAAATATATGTTTTTTATTATATGATATTGGACACCAATCTTACGAAAAATGTGAGAAATACATCAAAGAACTGAAAAGAAACTGCATTATATGTGAAGGAGATGAATTTAAGGCATATACATATATCACTAAAGAAAAAATAAAGATAGTGCCTAAATCACATTTTAATCCTTTACAATGTTTGGGTATGGAAACCATTTATTCCAAACCTAGTTCTCTGAGTAATATTAATTATTATCTTACAATAGGTAGAAAAATTCTTAGTTTTGAAATAAATATTTGTTGTTTCTTTAATTTTTTAAATATGAAGGTGAATAATATTTTTTGTTTGTGGCCCCCAAGAGAAGTATATAAAGAATTGAGTATTAAAAGAGATTCATTTTTTGATAATTATCTGGGTGTTTTATGGATTGGTGATTTTCAGAGTGTAAATATTATTCTAAAAAGGAAGATTAAGCCTTTTAGTGGGCAACCAACTCCCATTCCGGGTCAGCAAGAATTGAAGTTGTTATTCATCCCCTCCTCCTGTAGCAAAGGGAAATCAGACTCGCAAGTGTCATGTTGATCATAGAAAAGCAAGTGGTTTAAGGAAACATTATTTCAGTATTTTTTTAGCTAATAATTGAGCAAACTCCTTACAGTATGAATATGGATCACAAGATGATAATAATAAATTTACTTCATCTTCATTATTGTATAAATCTTCCTTATTTCTTAAATATATTTTTTCATTATAAAGAGAAAGAAGGTTTTCATCAATTATATTATTAATTTCTTTATATTTTCTATCATATGTAAATATTTTCA
>NW_027643249.1:0-4995 GCF_032717465.1 Coenobita brevimanus | reverse complement strand
AGAATAAATCAAAATTGGAATATCTTTGTAATTCCTCATTTCTCCCTCTCTTTAACATATTCTTATAACACCAAAACATATATTCATTTATATTATCTTGAAAGACTTGTGTTATAAGAAATGAGTCGATTTTAATAACACATTTAAGCTGAGCTGGTCCAAAACAGGTATTAATGAGAGTACAGCGTTTTTTGTACTCGTCTTTCAGTTCTATAACGGTCTTCTCAATATCATCTAAAAATATTCCCACCTGTAGGAAACTACTTATGGTAAATTGCATTGCTGAAGCTCCAAGATCTCTTGAGAATAAAATTTTAATCCTAGATGGATTCTTACTATTAGTTGAGAATGCATATCTGTATTCTTTAAGAATATCTGAAAGAATTTCATTAATGCGTCGAATATAATGCCCGTTAACACCAATTTGTGAATTTACAATTGAATTATAATCTGATTTTGACTGTAACAAATCAAAATAATACCTGTAATTGAAACGATTATATGATGTAGTTATATTACCTTCCCTATCTATTTCAGAAAAAGTATCCTCATTAAATAATGTATCAGATAAAGATAATAAATCATCAAGAAAAAGAATAAAATCATAATGACCTTTTGTGGTTTTAGGGACGGGAACGACTTGAAAGTTTCTCAATGTTTTGTGTGGAAAAATTAGTCTTTTTTTTAATGAAATTAAGGGTTTCCTGAACAATGAAACTTTTACCTGTTCCAATTGGAAAGGCATCTAAACTATATATTTGTATAATATAAAAATATTCTATTTCACTTCTTTTCTTATTTATTATTCCTTGAAAATTTGTTATATTGTAAAAGGTAGTTATACTCATTTTAAATTATATCGAAAATCAGTCAGTTTTATAATATTGACTTGTCGTTGTTTTGGCGGAGCAGATACACCTTCATTTATATATAATAGTCTAAACATCCGTAAATATGCAACCACTTGTCCACTAAAGGGTTAAACGAGCAAGAGGTGCTGCGGCTCTTCGTAGTAAAGGGCAGGATGGTAACTCACAATTATGCTTTTCACATCTAGACACATGTAGGCGTAGAATTGTAGAGTATATTTTTAGCACACTACATTTATGTTCTTCTTTATTATTTAAATGGCGACGAACACGGCGAAACATCAGGCAGAAGGGGGAGCATTTTTCGGATGGACATGAAGCGCTGTGTGCAAAACAAAGAAGCAGATCCTCCAGTTTATTCTTTTTGTTTTGGATTATCACACACTCTTTTAGCTTCTTAGCGGCTTCCTCACATTCCTTTGTATTAATTTTCTCTTCTTCTAGCACTTGGGACCTTAAACGTTTGAAAGGACAGGATGGTAAATCACAATTTGTCGATCTACACCAAGCCACATATGTGCGAAGAATTGTGAGATATATAGTTAATACATTGCATTTGTGTTCATTTGTACCGTTCAAATGGCGACGAGTACGGCGAAACAACAAGCAGACGGGGGAGCACGTCTGAGATAGGCACGAGGAACTATGTGCAAAACAACGAAACATATCTGATGATTTATTCTCTCTCTTTTGAATTATCACATATTGTGCCAGCTTTTGGACAATTTCATCACATTCTTCTTCTCCTTTAATTTCAGCATTATAATATTCACTTTTGGGTGGCCATAAATAACTGTACATAGCTCTGAAAATGCGAACCAAAGCTGATGCAGGGGCCGCTTCTTCGAGATTCTTCATCTCTCCATACAAACTTTCGATTTGGTTTTCCGCAAAAATATATATATTAAATTTTTAATTTATACTTATAATTAATGAAACTCTAATAATGATAAGATAATTTCTTTATAGATATTTATATTTTTTCAATTTGTTAATTCCATTATGAATCTATCATACTATGTGAGAGATTATTCAGCAGACTTTAAACTGGAGAGTGATGATATTTTAAACATACAACAACTGTATGGTCCACCAGATAAACCTACATGACTTAGGTTTGCCCCAAAATGTAAACAGAATAAATGCTGGATTGTTTTTCAATAACAACACATACCTCTTAGAGAGAAATAGATTATGGGAATCAATAAATACGACGTTTGTAGCAAAAACCTCTCTGCAATGGAGCGCCCGAGGATGTAGACACTGAATTCAGTATAGATGAAAAAACTATTTATTTTTTTAAAAGGAAAATGGTGTATGGATTTGATAACAATTTGCAAAGAGTATATAGAAAATCATCTATTTTTTCATATTTGAGGTGTTTAAATCATTCTTATAATTTCTTGTTGAAACGAATTATAATAATAATTTTATTATTTTTATACTTTTACCACTAGTTTATCATCTTTGGAAAAAGGAAAAATTGCCGATTGAACAAAATATCCAGAGAATGAACTAAATCGGCAACTCTCACAACAAGTTAGATAAACCAGCAACAACCCTGCTCATTTTGTTTAAAATGTCAATTTTTCTATTTCAGCACGACATATATATATATATATATATATATATATATATATATATATATATATATATATATATTGTGTGTGTGTGTGTGTGTGTGTGTGTGTGTGGTAATAACTCAGTGATGATCAGATCTCATCTATGCAACGGGAAAGAGTTGGATGATATATAGTTTTTTCAATGTCTTTCAGTGTATATATGAGAGAAGGGTGAATAAGAGTTATGAAACGTCTAAGCCCGATGGTTGGTGATGAGGCATAAAATGAATAAATGTACCCTAACTCGGGATTGAAGATAATACAATTCATGTCATTGTATTTTGAAGAAATACTGTGACAGACAGATTACAGTGAGATCTAACTTCAGTTTTTACGCATGACAGCCAGTGATAATGTTTTGTACAAACCTTTAGTACCAAAGTGTGACATAAAAATAAGTGTAGAGAGAGACAAATACAGAAAGTAGCTGAAACAGTGTTTCAGACAGCCGAGCTTTGATATGCAGAGGCCGAAAGTTAGACGAGAAGGTGAGGTGGTGTAAAGGGAAATTTGTCTTTCAAGCAGCAGAAACCCACAGACTGAGTCAATCAGGCACGATCAAGAAGCACACTACATAAATTATGACCACAAAACACTTCTGACCCCTTAGTCCCGTGAAAGGTAGCCACAAACAAATCGCCTCCATGTCGCCTTGTCCCTCGCTATTTTACTGTCCTCCCTCCAGCTCACACATCCCTCTCTCGTATACCTCTTTACTCCATGCTTCCATCTCATCCTCGGCCTTATCCTCCCTGTTCCCCCCTTCACGTCACTCACATACACTATCCTCGTTAGTCTCTCGCTCTCAATCCTCTCCACATGGACAAACCACCTCAGTGTATTTCTTCTAAAGCTTCGTATCACATCCACATCCACACCACGACGCTCCTTCACATCTTCATTTGTCAGACAGTTTTTCCAAGTAACTGCACGTCATGCTCCTCTCAAATAAGTCATTTCCACTGATCTCAGTCTTGGCTAGCGTCCTTTCACGAGGTTCAAGCTTCATTTCCATACGTTAGAGTTGGTATCACAATGCTATTATGCAGCGACTTTTTTGCTTCCATGCTCACTTCCCTGTTTCTTATCACTGCTTTCTAAGTACCAGCAACCTATTTTTCCTTTTTGCCCCCTGGCAAGCACTTCATTCTCCAAACTTCCATCCTTACTCATCACACTACCCAAGTACTAAAATGCGCTCACATTTTCTAATTCCCCATCATCCAACCTTAAAGTACATTAAGGCATTTAATTTATTTCGAAGACTATAACTTTACTCTTACCTGTTTCCGTTACTTACACACTCTCTCAAAATCATACACTAAGCCTTGCAGTTCCCCTAAAATCTTCACTTAACTGCACAGTATCATCTGCAAACAACAGTATATAAAGGAAATTTCCAAGCGCTTCCCTGTTTCACTAGGGCCGCACCATCATCCACTTCTCTGCTTTCTATCTCTTTTATAACCCCATCCTGATACAGAATGAACAACCATGAGACGACAAACCCCTGTTTCAATTGAACCTTTAGACTGAAAAATTCACTCAGTTCACTATCCACATGCAATGCAAACTTAGCACCCTCATATGAACTCTTCACGGCACTCAACAACTTCTCATTTACCTCGTATATTCTTAATATTCTCCACATTCCTTGTCTATCCACTCTGTCATTTGCTTTTTCTAAATCCATGAAGGCCGCATTCAACTTCTTTCCTTTCTCTAGAAATTTTTCCACTAAAAATATCTACTGATGTCTGATCTGCACAACCCCTTCCCTTCCTAAACCTTCTCCGTTCTTCTCCAACTAATTCCTTATTAGGTATCCAACCATATACTTTTCCTATTACACTAAGAAGACAAATACCCCAATAATTATCAAACACTTAGATTTTCCTCTCTTCGTTTGCACATGGAATAATTTTACCTAACTTCCAATCCTCTAGGTCTCTACCTCCCTCCCATGCCAATCTGTCCATTCTACTACTGTCTCTCCCCCATGCCTCATCATTTCACCACACTCTCCAGAATTTCCTAGGACTTCCCCCATTTTGACTTTTGCTTCCACCACCTCCATTCTACCGATCTCTTCCTCTCGTCTCACCTTCCCCCCTCTCCCAGTCATTCCCCAGCCACTTATACTCGTGTTATTTTCATTCTCTATGTTTAACAGTTCCTTAAAGTGTTTTCTCCATCTGCTCACTTTTTCTCCCTTCTCCACGAGCAATCTACCATTTTTATCTTTCACTCCCCTACTACCCTCTTTATCACTCTATCTAACCCTCTTTACCTCCCTCCAGGATGTTTTCTTACATTCCCTCCACTTTACATTCAAATTCCATCCAAATTCCTCATCCCCTCTCTTCATTCTCTTACTAATCTTTTCACCTCTCTCTTCCTTTTCACATAAAACTCTGTTTTCCTTCTCTCAACTCCCTCCATGCCTCTGCTTCCCATCCACTGTCTATAGGCTTTCTTCTTTTGTGCCACAGCTTGTCTCATCT
>NW_027643248.1:0-32158 GCF_032717465.1 Coenobita brevimanus | reverse complement strand
CACCATAGTCTTACATCGATATGTTGCTGGCACTAACACCCCTTAACCCTATTGTTAAAGTAAGAAGGAGGCTGCGTCCAACAAGGGGCAATAACTAAGGATGAGGGCAGGCACAGCCTTGGCCGAGAGCTGGGAGAACCCCCTGTTTCCACGCGCTCGTGGTACTTATAACCACATATCCCTAAACCCTTACTTTTGCTTCTGTCTCCGTGATTTTTAATTCATCGTAATCTCTAATAGTTGTTCTTGCTTGTTATAAAAACTTTTGGTGAATATAAATTATGTTCTTTTTTACTATGTTTTTTCTCCTTCGTGTTTTCTATTAGTTATATATGTTTTATGGTAATTGTTACTGAGAAGGAGTTTTAGGAAATTTCTTTAGTTACATTTTGGTATATAAACAGATACTGTAAAGACAATGTGGGTCGGTTTTACATGCTGCAAAGGAAGTTATCAATCGATCGCGCTGCAGTGCGGGTGCTGTGTTTCGCGCATGTGCCAAAGTTGTTGCTAAATTATTTTTTCCCCTGCTCTTATTTATGCCTCTATCTGCCTGATTTTTTATTCACTTAGTTTCAAATAGTTGTACTTGCCTATGGTGTTGATAAAAACGTTCAGCGAATATAAATTATACGCTGATTTACGATGTTTTTTCTTTCCGTCTTGTTTTCTCATAGAAATATATGTTTTATGGTAATTGTTACTGAAAAAGAGTTTTAGGAAATTCCATTAGCTACATTTTGGTATATAAACATTTAGTGTATGATAAGTTGGGTCGGTTTTTCGTACCGCAAAAGGGGATTATCTTACGGTCGCGCTGCAGTGTGGGAGCGGTGTTTTGCTAAATTATTTTTTGCCCTGCCTTTATTTATGCCTCTATCTGCCTGATTTTTTATTCATGTAATCCTGAATAGTTGTACTTGATCGGGGTGTTGATAAATCATTCGACAAATATAAATTATGTGCTAATTTATGATGATTTTCCTTTCCATAAAGCAAAAAAATTAAGGGGCGATTTTGTTCAATGCAGCTTGCATTGTCCAGTAACGAGCGGGTGTGATTAGGTTCAACGCAGCCTGCGTCATCCAGTAATGAATGGGTGACTTTTGCACCGCTACCCTAAGTATCAAAAGGGTTATGTAAGCCTCACGCAGCTGCAACACTCAATCCTCTTTTTCTTATCAAGGCCTTCATAGCACCAGCTACCTTCCTTCCTTGTGTCACTCAACTTTCCGTTTCTTTTGCACATTTTCCCCTCCTTTCTGGCACTGTACCCAGGTATTTGAACTCTCTCACCAGTTTCAGTCCCTCTCCATTCACTGTAGCATCACACTGGGAGTCACCTTCTCTCTCAGTTACCATCACTTTACTCTTTTCTACATTTACTGTCAATGCACGACACTCACAGACATCAACAAAGCTCTGCACTAGTCTGCCAGGCTCTTGTTCGGTATTTGCAAATAGCACTTCATCATCAGCATACAGTAAATTTGAGATATTCCCTCCTTCATCATTCATTACTAACACCCTTCCTTCTCTCCATTACTCATGTTTTTACTTCCCTCATCATCCCATCCATATATTTATGTAACAACCATGGGGACATCACACAACCTTGTTGCATGCCCACATTGATTGTGAACCATTTGCTTAGATGCCCATTTACCGTTACACATGCCTCACTACCATCATAAAAACTCTTGACAGCACCTAGCAGCTTACCATCTACACTATACTGTACATGTGCAAAACATTTCACAGTCCTTCTCTGTCCACTATGTCGTATGCTTTTTCCAGATCCATAAATGCCATAAACGCCTTATAGTCCTTCTCACAAGCCTTCTCCACTATCTGTCTCATTGGAAATATTTGATCCACACATCCTCTGCTACTCCTAAAGCCACCCTCTTCATCACTCACTAGGACATCTGATATCTTTCTTACTTTCTCAAAATAATTCTTCCATGTGCCTTCCCGACAATAGTCAATAAATTTATGCCACGATAATTCTTGCACTCACTTCACTTACCTTTATTTTTGTACAGGGGTACAATCACAGCCTTTTTCCATTCTGCTGGCACAGTTTCACTCATCCATGCGTTCTTACATATCTCCAACAAGCACTTCGTTCTACTCTCTCCATTACACTTAATCATCTCTGCATACACCGTCAGCCCCGGCTGCTTTCCCATTTTTTAGTCGCTTCACGGCGTTCTTCGCTTGTGCGAGTGTCATGTTTCCTATCACTGCATTCTTTCTCTGCACACCCCCAAAACCAATCATGTTTACAGCCGCTCTGCTTTCTCTATTCCCATTCATCATCGCTTCTTCAAAATATTCTTTCCATCTGGTCCTTACTTCATCCCCATGAGTCATGAGTTAATAATCTACCACTTACATCCTTCACACTTCCACATTTCTTTCTGCTGTCACTTCTACATGTCCACACCCCTTTCCAGAATAACTTCCTATTTTAAGAGTAGTTTGCATTCATTTTTCTTCCTAGATCATCATGTACCTCCTTCTTTGCATATAATTTGCTATTGTTAGGGGGGTAATATAGTTTTTTTTTTTTTTTTTTTTTTTTTTTTTTTCAGTTAGTTGGAAAATTCATTTAGTCAGACCACCCTAGAGCCCCATATAATTTGACTGCTGAAGGGTTTACATCTAAACTATGAGAATTATGACAAGGATGTACCACGTTGAGAGTACACCGCTTCTCCGTCCGCCGATCAGCGTAAGTTAAGCAACGTTGGGTCTGGTTAGTACTTGGATGGGTGACCACCTGGGGAAACACCAGATAAGCTGTTGGCATCCCTACGTGTCAAGTGGGGTTGGTGGGAGGATTAGGTGCCCCTCCCTGTAAAACAGTTAACTCTAAGCCCTTGGCCACCCCGTTTGGGATACATGGCGTCTCCAAGCAATGACAATGAATGAATGTAGACATGGGTTCTGTCAAAGTTTGAATAGTTTGTGGACACAAACATTTCAAGTTTTAGAGGCTGCAATCTGCACTATAGTCTGTTTTTATAACTCAACTTTCACGATGGGAAGAGGGCATTATTAGGCCAGGTTGGAGTAAAAATGGTAAGAAACATATTGTACACTGTACCTCTGTAGATGGATGTACATCACTTACACTCCCACTCTTCTTGTAGGCTGTACACTGAGTTAACTGTCATTCATCATCACTGTCAGCAAAGATGGCTTCTGATGGCTCTGGTGTCACATCTGTTATAGCGAGTCCTGAGGTGCCAGGGATCGGGGTCTTGGAGGCTATAGTGCTGGATCCTGAAGCTGTGTAGAGCAGTGACGCAGCCAGGATTTGTCCAAGGGGGGGCCACCTGCCCTTCTCACTAAGCACCACTTGCTAAAAATTATTCTGTTCGTTTTTTGTTCTAGTACACGCATAACATTCATTGCCTGTACATCAAATTTGATTCAGCTAAATACTGTATGTCTATATCGTAAATCCATTGCTGAAAACCTATAACACAAAGTAAAGTTTCGTGAATGGAGTAAAGAAAAAATATAGATGATAATGTGGGAAATTATAGGAATTAATACAGTATTGTGTATGAATTATATATTCACACATGTAGCTACAAATGTAAACAGAAACTGTAATGACGACTGTAACATAAGTTGAAAATATAAAACTAAGCACTTACACTATAATACTGCACAACAGACACATTGTGGTAGAAATTCATTTTCACCAGTGCAGACCTCGGAGTCAAAGGGAGGAGGGGGACATGGCATCGTACCACCCCCCTCGGGCCACGCCAAGCCACTGATGTGGAGGTTGGCTGAGGATGTTGGTATTGTAGACACAGTGGAGGTCTCTGACTTTGCACGGAGCCTCTTCATATCAGGAGAGGGCACAGGTTTGAAAAAACTGGGAGATCTTAGCCTGGATCTGCCTTGACTGCTGGTGCGTTACATTAACTCCCCGATCCGGATGGGCTGCATGACCTCATAATGTTGAGCCAGAGGTCCTCCAGCTGTGTCTTTGATGGTTACGATTGTGTCTGCAACATCAGTGCCTGCAGCTAGAGATGGTCCAGGTGCTCCTCCTCCTCCTCCTCCTTTTCATCCTCCTCCTTTGCTAGTGTCTTGTCTTTCTGTAGTTTTGCCACAGTCTCCTCTGTCTGGTGATGGTACCTAGGTACACCAGCATCCTCATCGAGCCACTCTTGCAGCTCCTCAGCAAGGTTGCCCTGCCCTGCAGGTGCCAGCTTTTCTGCCATCTTTGGTGGCTCAAACCCCGCAAAATCACAATATGGTCCTAGAGTCTTGGGAGTTCTGAGGAATTTGCACCACCCATTCGTGAGTGTAGTAAGAGACACTTTCATCCATGCCTCTGGCCAGCCAAAGATGGCATCCATTATTGTGTATTTCTAGAAATTGCCTGTGGTGTCCTTATAGTTCTCGTGGTCCATCCCATCCTCAGTCACAATGAGGCATTATTGCAAGTGGAGGATTCTGTAGTGCCTCTTTGCACTCATTATGACTTCCTTGTTCATGGGCTGGATAAGGGCAGTGGTGTTAGCTTACAGGAACAAGGCCCTGATTCATCCATCTTTGCTGCAGAGTTTTCCTAAGGAAGGATGGGTTGGTGCATTGTCCAACAGCAACAGTGCCTTCATGTCATTAGGACTGATGGTCATACCATTCTTGCTGTTGCCTCACAGAAGGGTCGAAGCTTTGGTGGAACCAGTCCTGGGTAAATCAGGCTGACTTGTTCCCTTGGTACTCCACAGGAAGCTTGACCATGATGTCCCTGAGTGACCTAGGTCACTTGCTCTTACCTACTTTGACTAGCTGTAGGCAATGAGAGCCATCAACATTGGCACAGGCCAGAATGGAAACACTCTTCTGTTGTGTTTATATCCTGGAGTGCTGCCAGTATCTTTGGATACCTGGGTTTTTTAAGGAAGAGCATGCCAGAAGACCCCAGTCTCATCTGCATTGTAGATTTGAAACTCATGCAGGCCCTTCTTCTCCATCCCCCCATATGGATGGAGGTTTGCTGTACTGGGGGGAGGGCTCTCTTGCCTAGAGTTGGGGGAGCCAATTTGACACCCCTATTTCTGGGCAAGAGCAAATCCCATCCAAAAGGGGAAAGCTCTTCTGGTTTTACCTGGGCTAGGAGCAGTTTGGCAGCCCTCCATATTCCTGGCTGTTGTGACCGAATACAGTACCTCACTGGCCTGACAAACCAGTGTTGTATATGTAGTTTTATTCAGGTGCAAGGCTCCGCCTGAACGGACCGTTTATTTCCTCAGGTTAATTGTGGCCTTGGCAGCCAGTGATGAAAATATAAGTAAAGCTGATTCTCCTGTCAATGAACCTGGAATGACCTTGATCATGTATCTGGATTCCTCTCACAGATCCTCTCCTGTTTTTGATGATGTGGGTTCCACTGCCTCCAGGGCTGGAACTTGTATCATCAATATACGTTTTTGACCGTGATTGGGTGGCCGAACTGTGACTACGTTTCTGTATGTCAGATTGTTGGAGCCATTTGGTCTAGCTGAGAAGATCAAAATTAAATGGTGTAGTGTTGTTAACAGATGGGAATGTCGTTCTCAGTGAAGCATGGATTGAAGACAGCAGATAGATAATTTCTCCAGCTGAATCCACCACCACATTCATCACCAGAGACAATTTTGAGCACGGGTACAACGCTAACATCGTGCTTGACCCCAACACACTGGGGTTTTTCCGATGTTACACACTCCTCCCTATGGGGGATATCCATGATGGAAAAAAATACCCTTACTTCAAACCCTAATATCTGCCAAACTATAACAGCTAGAAAAAAAATTATAGATACATAAGACTCACCAGCTCTTCCACTTTCAAATGAAAGTACAGTGCCCTTGCACAGTGAACGAGTTTATGGACGTCAGACAAGCTCGTTCACTGCGAATTCGTTCACTGTGAACAACATATCTATGAGAAAAATAGCATATGGGCGGCACCGCTTCCTCATAGTCCACTTTTTGAGCCACAGAGATATACTGAAGGGCATATTTCAAACACATACAGTACAGATATATGAAATATAAAACACATGATTATTTACCATAAGTGGAGCAGATAGCAGTCCTGATTGGCTTGAATACAGGTGGTTATGAGACAGGGAGATACACTCAGGGTGACCCCGCTACATCACCTTCCACTCCCTCATTCCCGTGGGCTGTCACCAGTCCCGTCCTCATCACTTGACTTGACCACTTCACCTCGTGCCTTTGCCTCATTCACATCTTCCATAAAACCTTCAAAGTCCAGAGATGACACCACTGACATCACATTAAGTTGTCTTCACCCAGTAAGTGTAGCAGATGACGTAGAGGGTGCACCTGGCTCCTGTTGTTCTTGAGTTCGGTAGTAGCATGTGATGTGTGTTTTTCTTCTGGTGACTTCCCGTATTATGCCCTTTAATGTAATAATGAAAAGTGGTTTCCTTCTCCACTCGGAGCACTTCTGTGGCCTAAGGTAGCTGGTTTCATTTGTCTCGACCTCTTTCTCTCAGAACATCCACTGCTGCCAGAATTTTACTGATCTTCGACATATAGGCAAATCTTCGTCCTCCATTGGATTCTGCTCAACAGGCTGCTCAGATCTGGCCCCTTGTGCAGTGTTTACTAGGGGGAGGGGGTCGTTCAATATGGGAGATGGCAGTTACGGCCTACTCTTTTCCCTAGTTTCATTCACTCGGGGTTCTGCTCGTTCATTGTGGTTTTGTTGGCCTGATTACCCTCTGCTCGTTCACCAGTCGAATCACTTACTCTGAATACTCGTGCGTTCACTGTGAGGGGGCACTGTATCCCCAAGTCTCTCGGTGGTCCCATTGATGAGTAAGGATAAGTTAAAGTTCAAAGGGTGATGGGAAGAAGCTTGCTGCTATACATGTCAATTGGCGTTGCTCCACACCCAAAATCGTGAAGGTTATACATGTCATCCGGCGCTTAGGGGTTAATGATATACCTGTTCCACATACTCCCTCCACTAAGATCTGGGTAGTGATAGATGACACATAGATTGATGAACCACTTGCACACATGTGATGCACCCACGGAGTAAGCACATTTACGGCACTGACAGGGACAGACTTTTGACAGCAAAAAGAAATGCTCTCCTACTCTGTAAACAGTATATCAGATCAGTGTTTTCCTGTGCTTCCCCAGCATTGGCTCCCATCCTATCTGATACCCATTACAACACCTTGTGGACCATATAAAACAACACTCTATTTATCGTTACTATCTGCACCAGTATTGCACCCAAAGCTCACTTACACTATGAAACTAAAGTCCTCTTTGTTAGACAATAGCTTGAAATGAGAGGCACACCATTCAGTGTGGCAGCCTGTACTGACACAACCCCCCAGTCATTTTGTGACAAACACACAGTACAACTAGGCACATAAGGACCTGGAGCGGTGGCATCTTCGCTGTGGGTCTACCCCCCAGAGGCTGGCGAAGAGAAGAGGACAGCATGGGGGCCAAACCACCTCAAACCTCTTCAGCCCCTCACGGGGTCTAAGTACCTGGGAGTGGCTTTGGTCGCCCGGGCAAACACCACATCTCTCAACACAACACATACAACACCGTTTTTTCTACACCGAGATATGACTCCGCGGCAGTCATTTCTCGACGACTTCTTCTAGCCGGGGACATTGAAAGCAATCCAGGACCCACGAACAAATACATATGTCCAACATGCTCAAAACTTAAAAAGTTGAGCCGACAGACAAAGGGTTCAGTTCAGTGCAGTTCCTGTAAGAATTAGACCCATGACACCTACACAACACTTGCATCCAGAAAACATTACACAAACACCTGTACCTGCTCCTTATGCTCCTTTCCCCCATCCACTAACTCCCCCACCAACCCTACTACTTCCTTCACATCTCCTCAGCCAAACCCACTGATTCTTCCCACACCATCCAGTCCCCCAACCCCTCCCATCCCAACCTATCCTAATCCACCCCAACCCTTACCTCCATCACAACCTTCTCCTACCCCCTCCCCTGCACCAACACCACCACCTCGCCCACGTGCTGCAGCAGCCAGCACACATCGAACACGTAACATAAACATCCTTCAGTTAAACATAGATGGCATAAGCACCAAAAAGCAAGAACTCACACAATTCATCGAACAACAAAACATACACATTACCATCTTACAAGAAACAAAGCTACACAGAACACAGAAAACACCAACATTTCATAACTTCACCACCATTTGACAAGACTGGGCTGACGGCAGTGGCGGTGGACTCATCACCCTGGTACAGAAATCCATCAACTTTTCAGATACCAGTGCACACACAAAGTCACTTCTCCCACATGACACCACAACAGAAATACAGTTAATCAAAATACGCACTGGTAACAAATCACATATAACAATCGCTAACACATACTTTGTCCCCCACAGTACCACACAATTACTCTCCACAAAAACACCACATTGCTAACATACCCAACATCATCCTGGGTAGTGAGTTCAACGCCAAGGCATCGGTCAGGCATGTCAACAACCCTGACACAAACAAAGGGCAGGTACTACAATCCCAGACAGATCATCTTTTCATACTGAATAATCTTCATCAACATACCCATATCCCACACCAAGCCTTCTTCCTCCCATCATCCCCAGACATCACTTTCTGCTTCCCAAACCTCACCCCCACTACATCCTGGAGAGTGGTCAAAATTGGATCAGATCACCTCCCAGTCATCATCACTACCAAAACCAGAATCACCCCAGCTGGCCACAGACAAACATACATTAATTATGAGAGCCAACTGGGAAGCCTTCACAACTGAAACAGAATAACATTTTGAAACACTAAACAGTACACCCATCACAAACATCAACATTGCTGTGCATACTTTCAATACAATTATACAAAATGCAGACAAAAGACACATCCCTAGAGGCAACAGAGACACAATCCCACCTTCAAACCAGAAATTCAAGGCCTCATCAGTCAGCGGGACACACTGCGGCACTCCCCAACATCCCATACACAAGACACCGTACAACAAATACGAGAACTCAGCGCTCAAACAATAAAATATCAGAAGAGCAAACACTATACTGGAATAATTATCTCCAAACACTTGACCACAAAACAAACACCGGGAAACTCTACAACACACTAAACAGCATCACACTCTCCAACAGCAGCACTACACAATCACATGCTGCTGTCACAACAACAGACACTGTACCTTCAAACAAACAACAAGCAAACACTCTCATCAATCACTTTTCACATCTCAGTCATCTAAACCCCCATCGCGATGACTGACGTATCATCTGACGTCAGAGACAGTTCCCCACAGACCCAGACTACACACCTTTCGCTTACAGCCAGACAAAGCACATCATTAGCAACCTTATGCACTCATCTGCCTGTGGACTAGATAACATAAGCAACATTCATCTTAAACACTGTGGACCACAAGGCATGCAAGCACTCACCAACATATCAGACTACAGGTATTCACACAACATAATACCCAACATCTGGAAGCATGGCATTATCATCACTATCCCTAAACCTCATGTTACCTTCCTCACACCACCCCATCACACTCCTCTGCATCCCCTCTAAAGTCACTGAACGACTGGTACTACAACTAGTTACACCTCACATCCCCCTAGCCCAATCACAACATGGCTTTAGGCCACTACACTCCACAACCACTCTTCTTACAGACCTTACACAGAGAGTTTTTGATGGCATAAATTCAGCTATGCCACCACAGAACACTCCTAGTCACACTAGACATCAGCAAAGCTCTTGATGCCATCCCCCGCCACAACCTCACAAACATAGGAGTAACACAAACATGCACAATAACACAAAAAGATGGTTGGCAAACTATTTAGCAGGCAGTTATGCACATGTAACATTTGCCGGTCAGTCTTCGAACATCAGAAATTTCGCAAATGGCGTCCCCCATGGATCTGTTTTGTCCCCTACACTCTTTAACCTATATATGCACAACATACCCACACCCCACACACCACAGATAGACATAGTTTCCTATGCAGGTGATATAACACTTACATGTACACACCAGAATGCAGACAGAGCTGCACACATCCTCCAACCTTACCTCAACACACGACATGAATAGTTCACCACAGACAGGCTCAAAATAGCCCCAGCCAAATCTACAGTGACCTTTCTCACAAACTGGACAGCAGAATACAGTAACATTCCACAGCTCACCATACACAACACTCCCCTACCACACACACACACACACACACACACAATCCTTGGTGTAACATACAATACATCAGTGTCATTTAAACAACACATCACAAACATTAAAAATAAAATAACACCAAGACTCAATGCCTTGAGGTCACTTGCCCATACAACATTCGGACACAACAAAGAAACCACCACCACAGTATGCAAACGATATATATTTCAGTGATGAATTATGCAAGCCCTGCTTGGCTCCCAACCTCACAAAAACACACTCCAACACTCTACAGACCATACAGAACATGGCCCTAAAAATAATCACAGGCCACACAGCTACTACACCTACAGACCACCCACATCAAGAAACCAAAGTCCTCAAAATCAAGGACCACCTAGACATGAGAGGCACCCAAATTCTTGCTGCAGCCTCCACAGACCCACAACATCTACTACACTGCATGGCAGCACATCCACACACATCAGGGAACATCAAAACAACACCCAGCACACGATACCATACACAAATACTGTCATCTTTCCCCCTTTGCCTGCCTCAGACCAGCTTCCAAAAGCATATCCATACTCAAATCACTCGCCACTTCATTCAGTCACTTAAAGACAACACACAGCTGCTTGCACGGCCTTCTGATATCCACTTTTCTGAATCCTATCTCCCCTGTGAGGACAGGTTCACCTGGCCAGGCTGAGATGTGGGCATCATCCAGCTTTCTTAAGTTACCAGAAGAGGCTGGATGACTCCGTCGCTGATGCCTGTCTGGGATGTAACACAGCACCCATACTATTAAGCACGTTATGGAAGACTGCATTGCACACAATCACCTACGCCAACAACACAACATATACTCCTTGAGAGCTCTGTGGGAAAGCCCGGTCTTGGCCATGGCCTTCCTTAGGGACTTGGGGCTGTTTGGCCAGATTGCCTAGGGAACAACTACTACTACTACTACTACTTGGCACATAAAACCATCATCTTACAAACATTACCAAACCCTTTTCAACATTCCACCTCCAAACATTTCTACCTAAACATTGAAGAAACACCCACATACCTATCTCATGTGCAGGACAGTACAACACCTCCAGTCAAAACACTATAATGTATGCACCCCCTCCTGATGTCCACCCATCAGAAATATCCTTAAACTGAACCAATTGAGTTTGCCTAGCTTGGCATAGATCAGGACATAACCCAGCCTGCCAAAGGTATCAGCTTAAATTTGGGTTGGATGGAATGATAGATGACATGTGCCCTGCTTGTACAGTAAGTCTACACAACATAATGGAGTACTACATATCACATATTACAGTAAGATACAGACAGCATCTACAGTGAAAAGAACCTGTGGGACAACCCCATTGCGGCAGTTGCATATCTGCAGTCAGCATTTCAGCTCGGTCAGGCAAACAGGTTTAAGCAACAATAACAGTTTGATGGACCTGTTGCAGCTCTCTCAGTGTGGGATGACTTCTCTGAACATGCTTTCCAGTTCCATTATAGTGTCAAATGTTGCTTGAAGCCATTTCCAAAACTCTGACTCCAACTTCAGTCATTATGGGTGAAAATGGCTTTTTGCCTTCAGAAAAACATCTGATTTTGTTGTTCTTATGACCACATTTGAAGATGCATATGATAATGTCTTGCCAGGTACCACTTTTTCACCATTAAGTTGATGTATACACTCTTCTTTTATTTACAGTGAAGCTGAAAGAGGAAATCCATCCAAGATACATCCCTGTTAAGCACCAAGTTTTTCCCAAGGGTCAGATATTCTGCAAATGGAGTCATATTTAACACTGTAGTAACCTTTGTTGTCCCTTTGCATGCCTCAGAGACTTTCTTGAACTGACTTTAGCCTGTTATATTTAAAGTATTGTAGTATAAGTTTATCCTACTTATTTATATCTCATTAGCATACTTCACTGCATGCTGTGATTATAGATGTATCATGCAGGTTTATATGACCAATCCTATAGAGATGCTTGGTTATACGTCATGTATCCATTTTTTAAGAAGTGTTTCTTGCTTGCATGGGTCATCTCTTTGCACCTAGTAGTTGCTTTCCTAGGTGCATGGTGGTTGTCACGTAACTTTTGGGTTATGTCTTATGACCTTGATTTGCCAGCAGAGGCTGTTCTTTCCATATTAAGGTCTGAACAGTTCTTTTACCAGAGGCTTTCACACATTGCACTTTTTATGCATTACTCCACTGTCTGCCTAGTATCTTCTTAATTCTTTGCATGCTCTGTCCCTCAGTATGGCATTATGCATCCATGTTACCTTTCTCACTTCAGTATGCTAAGTTTGTCAGCATTTTACTCTTTGCTTCCTATGTTTATTGCCATAGAGCATCATACTTCATATAGCATCATCCCATCTTTTCTTTCCACCTGCAGAAAGGGTGAGGATGGGAACAGAAAGCCAGGCAAAGAAAAAATTATGCTAGTTGGAGAACTAATCAACAGCATGCCCAATGATATGGGCCACACATGCTTTCATTCACCTTTTGAGACCCCAAAATCCTGGCTTCACTTGACAGGTATGCTTGTCCACACAGTCTCATACGTATTTATCTGAGAGAGTAAGTCAGATGACTGTCAAGTCAAAAAGGGGCTCCAAATCCTCATCATATACTCTGGACAAAATTTAATCCAGCAGCTGTTTCCTTTATCAGTTGCGTAGCATCATCAGCTTCAGCTTCTGTACCTCTCTTTTTCACATGCTCATTTACCATGTGTGTCAAACTTCTCCTTGGCCTACCATGCCTCCTCTCACCTTTAGACTCACTGATATATCTCCTTTTCACCACCTTATTCATGTTTCTTCTCTCCAATTGACGTTAACATCTAACCTCACTCTCTGATGTCCATAAGCTTCTTTCCTCCTCATCTTTCATGATCAAGTTGTTCCCTATCCTGTCTGCACTCCGTGCTCTACACACATTCCTCAACAGTCCCATCTTCACAGCTGTTGTTCTTGACTTTTCATTTTCATGCCAGACCTTAGTGTCACTATGAACACTGATGTATTTCCTCATATATTGGTCACTGTAGTCGCGTCGCGCGACTCTGAGGTTATTATTGTGTCCTGGCAACCTACCCCTCAACGGTGCGTCCAATTTTGTGTATAATATGAGACACACATGATTCATGTATGATATGTTTGTGTATAATAATATTCATATATATATTCGTACATAATGATATGATTCGTGTATACCATGATACAAAATCGGACACACTTTTGAATGGTAGGTTGCCAGGGTACGATAATAGCAACCTCAGAGTCATGCGCTGTGACTATACAGTAGGTTCCCTGAGACACAGCCCATAACGGAGGAGATCTCTGACAGTTGGGAATTCGGTTACAGGAAGCTCTCTCTCTGATCTCACCAGGTGGTGGAGATGAGTCTAAGCTTGTAGTCTTGTCTTCACCTGAGACATTATTGTGGACAGCTGAACAGCTATGACACTGTGGAGATAGAGAGGTCATTAAATACTTGCAATGCAAATCTGCAACTCTGTAACAAAGTTTGCACAATTGCCCAACAGTGACAGTGGATCTCAGTGCAGTTCATTAAGTGGTTTAATTTGCCAGTTTGCAGTGACACTGAAAATGAGAAAAATTACAGAAAAGGTTTAGGTTCTGTCTCAGTAACAATAAAAATTTATTAAAATTTCAGCATTATCCTTGTTCTTACACAATAAACCACCCAAATGACATCTTCAGTATTTCTATAACTTGTGTAAATTTGTGTTTTTTGCAAAATTTCAGCACAAAAATGAAGTAGGTAAGTTCCCTGTAAGACTATACTTAAATATATATTTGTGTTATCCAGATAAAAATTTTGCCATTTGATTACTAGTAATTTTAAAGATATTGATTTTGCCAAAATTGACACAACCTAGTCTCACACGAATATGTTAGAGTAGGCACAGAAACACCTTCATTCAAGCCTTCCACAGCTGCCACACTCAGACCTCTGCTTCTTTCCAAGGCCTTCATAGCAGCAGCCACCTTCCTTCCCTGTGCCCCTCTATTATCCAGCTTTTTGCACATTTACCTCTTTTTCTGGTGGTAGATGGAGGCAGCAATCATCCACTCATGATATAGTAATGCCAACATCTTGTTCCACCTTTATCACTCCTTTTGTGTGTGTACCCTCCTGGCTTCCTATTTCTCCCATCCTTCCACTAAATTCTTATTACACTACCTTCTTTCTACTTCAGGTGGCACTACACTGAATGACAAGACTAAAGGTTTCCTGTAACCCAGGAAACCATTTACTGTTGTTTCATTCATTTTGTTTCATTTTTAAAGGCTCCAGTATGCTTGCATGTGTCAGTCTTGGTTACCTATTGGTGGCTTTCCACAATGCTTGATATTTGTCAGCTTTTTTATTCAGTCCCTTATCCTGAAGTCACACTCTGTGAGCCTCATCCCTGGTCATTTTCAGTCATGCCAGCATAGCTCCACCCTAAGTGTTCATACCTCTCACTGTCTGCAACCATAATGTCATCTTCCATCCTCACTACATGCCTAAACCATCTCCAGTTTACCCTTCACTCATCACAGCACTCATATATATATATATATATATATATATATATATATATATATATATATATATATATATATATATATATATATATATATATATATATATTTATATATATATATATATATATATATATATATATATATATATATATATATATATATATATATATGTTCAAAGTCCCTCCCTTCCCCTTAAGCCATCATTCACAATCACCTAAAACCCCAGCCCTCTGTCAAGAATGCATTACACATCCATCAGATCATTATCACCTCTCTGTGTGTTTGAGTCTATGGGAATATCCTCTTCCTTTACTACCCCAGGCCTCAGTACTAAACAGCATTACACTGCTCCAGTGGTAACCCTATAATCCAGGTATCCAGAGTGATGTAGGTGCATACTGTAGTGTCCTTTTAGCACTGCAAGTGGAGAGAGGAGAGACATCAATTAAGCTTCTGTCCAAGAACCAAACCTCCTTGCTTTTCTTGTACCTCTCTGTGGTTAGTTGCTGTCTGCTGCAGGGGAACTCAGTTCACTGCACAGGATGGCCTTGCAGGGAGCAATTGCATGCCTGCAATTGATTGGCCCTGCTTGAGCCAGGCAGAACAGGGTTACTCACCAACAACAACGACCTCCCCTTTGAATCACCCTACCCATATGCTTCAACCCGAGGAGGCTGCAACTTCCCATATCACGAATAAGTCAGCTCCCAGGGGCTGTGACTTACCTCACATGAGAGGAATATTGGACAAATTGAGTATATTAGTATTATGATAAGATGCAGTAGTAGTAGTAGTTTGTTCCCTAGGCAGTCCGGCCGAAGCAGCCCCGGAGAGGAATCCCTTAGGAAGGCCATGGCCGAGATGCAGTTGATTGTGATGGTTTGGGGCACGTGGAAAGGATGACAGATGACAATTGGGTGCTGAGGGAAGAAGTTTGAGACCGATGTAGGGTAGAATTGCATGGAGGCAGGCTGAAAGAGACCTGGGACCAAGGTCATAGAGTGTAACCTCTGAATAGGAAGGGACTGAATAGGGAAGCTGCAAGAGATCAAGCAGCTTGGAGAGCTACTGCATTAGGTACCAGGGCCAAGCATGCAATCATGATGAGTACCTTTGTAAATGATATGATACCATGTCATGCACAGGTTATGCCTAATTAGACTAATTGGCAGCCCACTCAGACATGATGACAGGATTGAGTCCTGCTTGTTTTATTGCCAATTTCTCAGCAACTGGGAAAGTTTCCAACCACAATGCTCCTTAACTATGGTGAGCTGAGCAAAATAATTTCATGAGTGGGTGTGTCGTTACTGCTTCCAGGACAGTGATATACATTTTTATTTCATTTTGCATAATAATGGTTGCTAAAGTGTGCCATATAGCCACAAGCACAGACTCTGTTTTACAACCCTCCAGCCACAGTCCACAGGTTACATCTTGATCAGTTCAAGTCCCTCGTCCATTCAGGTGTAACCACAGTGAGAATCACTTTCTTTTTCAACAGTTATCACTTTCCTCTTATCTAAATTTACCACAGGGTGGTGCTGCAAGTAATAATATTAACCAGACCAATGTATTGTTGATATTTGCATTTGCCCAATATCAGACCAGTAATAATATTTATTGTTGATATCAGCATATTGGATATGGACAGAAAAAGAAACATTAAAATGCAATTAGTTGAAGGTTTCATTTGTTGTTTTGCTTGATTCTTTGCGAAAGAGGGTTGTTACCTTGAAACTGTTTTGCAGTTGTAATAAAGAAGAATTAATGTAAACCATTAAAGGTTCAGAATAATAAGTAGTTAGTTAGATGGGAAAGGGGTGGGAGGCAGAGAATCACTTGAAAGCCAAAAGCTGTGAGTTGAGGGAGTGAGATACAATCACAACTTTCACTATATGATACGAGTTAAATGAAACCCTATCACTTGATGATTTAGCAGCATATAATGAGGTCAATTATAACATGTGGTTTAATGGGGATAAGAAGGGTGCCCTTGACCACAAAACCTAAAATCTAAAAACTTTATCCTTTTAGGCTTGCATTTAGCACCTGTCAGTAGCACCATATGCTTTTTCCACTAGGGAGTAGTATGCTTGCCGGACCACGATTTACAAGTCCACAAGCCTTGGTATTTCACGCACACAAAAAATTATCACTTCACTAATATTGCACACTGCACCATTTGTTACGGCTTTGCACTGTTATTTGCATAATAATATTGGTGTTTCAGTGGCCTGTCATGCACAATATGAACCAAAGGCAAGATGATCACAACTGAGGGCCCGTATGCATAAAAGGTCCTGGGACCTAGGAACTAGTCGCAAGTCGTAGGAACTGATCTCAAGTCGTAGGACTTGTTTATAAACGACTCCCACGATCCTAGGACTGGTCCCTAAGACACGGAGGATTTTAGAGTGTAGCCAGGGAGGGTGACTTACGACTTGGAATATTCCTAGGACCTGAAAATGGCTGAACAACAACAAGCTCCAAGGCGTCAGCAACGAAGAAATTTAAGCCCACGTAGGGGACGTGTTGAATGAAAATTAAGTGATGCAGAACTGATAAGCAGATACCATTTGGATCGTACAGGAATTATTTTTGTTACTGATTTGGTAAGAGAATGTCATGAAGTCCATCTGGAGAGGAACCAGGCACTTACCCCGGAGATGAAAGTGATCATTTTGTTGAGATATTTGGCACAGGTAAAATGCAACTATGCAGCAGTGATGATTTGCAGGACCCTCACAGCCTACAGTTGGCAGAATTATCCCTCACAGACATTAAATGCGTTCTACAGACGTGGAAATAATGTGTAGATTCTTGAAGTTCCCCACAGACCCCAAGAACTACTGAAAGGAAAAAAATCGAATTTATGGTACGATTGCTTTGCTTCCCGGGGTGGTTGGAGCAATTGATGGGACACATGTGAGAATATTAGCCCCAAAAGAGTTTGAAAGAAAGAATATGTGAACAGAAAGCGGTATCCCTTTAGCATTAATATACAAGTTGTTTTTGGGATGCCAAGTACAGAATTATTAACTGTTTGGCCAAGTGGCCAGGGTCAGTGCATGATGCTAGGATACTCAAATGAAGAGTGGACTTAAAGAATGTTTGAAAACCGAGAAGTTCCACCGGGGTGCATTCTTCTAGGAGGTTGAATGCTCCCGCGTCGTCTGCTATGTTTACAATGCACGATAGCCTAGCGTCCACAGAAAAAAGAAAATGTAACTGGAAAATAGATACTTACATTCATCAAGAAATCCACACTACATTATTTCTATAATCATTTTATGACTTAGAGTATTTTACTAAATAATATATCTCTCTATCTTGGCCAAAAACTGCATTTTCGAAAAAAATATGTGCTGGATTAACACTTTTCCTAAGTCTGGGACTTGGGAAAATTCCTGGGTAGGAATTGCCATGTATACGTCTAGGTAGTGTTTATGAATCGATTCCCAAGACACGGTCCCAGCTGAGAGGCAGTTCTTAGGACTTTCACTAGGAACGTTTTTGAATAGGGGCCCAGATGTAAGCAATGGATTGTCATCTGGGCTCCAAGGGGAGCTGACTGGGAGGAGCTGTGTACATACATTTGACATGATTTGCAAGTCACAAGTTTCAGTATTTAACACCAACAAAAGTTATTGCACACTGCACTGTTTTGTAAGCACTTGCACTGTTATTCGGCAAGTAACTATGTTATTTCAGGTGGCCATTCATACACAAAATTAAGCGAAAGGCAGACGACCACAGCAAGCTTAAACACAGGGCAACCATGTTGGCTCAGACAGATGACTGTCAGCTTGCATGCATGACTGCCTCCATATAAGATTTTCATAAGTGGCCATGGCGGAATTATGCGTTTTAAGCAAAATTGCGACCCAGTTTTCTATTGTTATTTCGAAAATGCTTATATAACTTTTCAAATTATCATTGTAGTGATTTATCACATAGTGAACAGTTGTATATGAAACAATTATTTGGTGTGTTCTGGTTGTGTGAAAGTGTGGTGGCCATGTGGGTTTATGTATGTAAATGGAGCACACATGCTGTCTTCACATCAGCACAAACTGCCTGCAACCATTAAGTTCTTACATTCTTTATTTAGTTGTAATAATATTTGCAGTCATTTCTCACTGTAGTCTAAATGAAGAAGTAATTTACTTCTTAAATTAAGAAAGGAGGCAGTAGATGAGGGCAACAAGAGGACAGGGTAACTCTGAGATGAGGGGATTGGCAACTTCAGTTAAGTGCAGCTTCTACAGCAAAACAATCCTTTTAGTTGACAGGAAAATTCTATATTTAGATCTTGTCTGTGTTTCTTCATTACAGTACAGTAGATTCATAGTTTTAGCATTACCTGTATTAAATCTGGACAACTTGGTTTTCGACAGTACAGTGAGTCCTTGAAATACAAAAACTTGAAGTACGAATTTCCGATGGTACGAAAGCGATAAATGTAGGACAAATTTCACAATACGAAAGTATCTGTCTCGATGGTACAAAAAATGATACTAGAGGAAATATGAAAAATTCAAAATGGGCGTGCTGCACAGCGCCGCGCTTGCTTGCGGTGAGAAATTGAACTAACCCCTCTCTGGTAAACACATTTCGACGCGCTTCCCCAGTCAAGTCCACGTCCATCCTCCCTTTCCACAGCTTCGCTGCTACATGTTTACAGCTGTTTTCGATGTTCTTCACCTTTCATTATGTTTCACCATGCCTCCCAAGCGCCCTGCATTATCTCCAGCATCCGGGGAACCAGGTGCAAAGAAGAAACAGCATCGTACTCTCACTCTTGAGAGGAAATTGGAAATAATAAGATGCCACAAGGAGGGGTAGGGAGTCTCAGAGATTGGGCGAGCTTTAGGCCTTGCACCATCAACTGTTGGGACTGTAACGAAGAAAAAGGAAATGTACAAGATGGCCACCTCCTCCTCTTCATCTTCAGCCGCCTGCCAAGCCACGAGGACCCGCAGCTTTTGCATGGACTTAGCACCATATCAACAACACGAATCTCCAGCTGCAGCACAGGTATGTATTTAACTGTACAGTGTACTAATACTACAGTAATTAGGTGTATATTTTATTTTTTTATATCTGTACATTAGTATAGTACTGTATACGTGTATTGCATACTTCTAAATAGGAGGGGTAAAGTTTTGGTAGGAGGTCCATTGGGGTCCTGGAATGCATCCCCCCCTTATATGTATATTTCAATGGGGAAAATCATTCCGATATACGAAATTTCGGTTTACGTAAGTTTTTTTTTTGGTCCCTATCCCTTTCGTATATCGAGAACTCACTGTACATAAAATATCTAGCAGATTGCAGCTTTCTCTTTCCTGACAAACCACTTAGTTTGTGCTTAGTCGAGGCAGGCATTTGGGATTTGAAACATGTCTAGGGCCACTTGGTTCTGTGCGCCAACATATTCGGGCTATGTAGAACTGAAAAATTACTGCCACCAATCAAAAAGTAAACACAGGTCATCATACAAGATCATCTGACGGAAAGGTTATGACCACTATACCTTGTATACCTCCTTTCTGGTCCTACGCTTGGCAGCCAAGTATTCCTCTCTTACCACCCCTTCTCCATTCCTAGAAAAGCCTTGTTTTCTCCTTAACTTCAGCATCTACTCCTGCATCCCACCTCCATGTTACCATATGTCTTGTAGGGCCCCATTCCCATCCACACACTGAAGCAGTAACTCTCAGGAGATTGAGAGCGCTGTACTGTTCATTTACACTTCTGTCAGCAGCTCCCTGTTCCGCCATGACTCTATAGATCCCACTGTAGAAGGCATTCTTCACTGCATCCTTAACAAAACCCTCCACACACTCAGTAGACTCTGCAGTAAGATTAATCCTTTCCCATCTATTGCTCTGCACACATAACATGGACCTCTTCCTCCTGTGCTGCACAAGACCCTCAGGTCCCTTCATCCAGCCTGATATATTGCCTGATAAGTTAGCCAATTCTACATTGTCATTGGTTACTACCTGTGTCCCCTCTTCAGCCAAGCCACATGCTGTCTCCCCCAGCTTTCCTGCCTCTGCACCTGGTAATTCTGCTCCTCCACATCAGCTTGCACCGAGGGCAACCTCCCCAGCCCTCAGATGTCCATTCCTCATAGTCCTTTGTGGACCTCCTGCTAACTGCCCTGTCCATGTGCAGAAATGAACAGCCCTTTATTTACATCTCTGTCAGTCTCTTTCCCTGGCTTCTCTCCCTCCTCTCTTCTCAGTGATGGCCCCTCAACCTCTTCGCAGATTCCTTCTCTAGAATACCAGGTCCCTTCTTTGGAAAACTTTCGATTTCAAACAGGTGGTAGTGGACCCCGTCCCAAATGTTATATGTCTGTGAGACTTGGCATTCACCACATTTCTGTCACTCAGAGCTTTTACCATCTGTCGGGCAAATCATCAGGGTGCTGGAGGTGTTCTAGCTGTTGTGGTCAGGGAGAACATGCCCAGCTCTGTTCTACCTCTGACCCAGCCCCCTTGGGGGGTGTTGGAAGTTCTTGTGGTCCGCCTTGTCTTTGTGATGGGTTGGATCACTGTGGCGGTTTGCTACAACCCTTATAAGAACATTGGCCTAGAAGAACTCTGGGGCTATCAAGACCAGTTCCCTTCACCTTGCCTCCTCCTGGGTGATTTTAATGCCTTCCACACTTCATCTGTATGTGAGGGACTTTGTTGTGGCTTAACCATTTGGACTGACCCATATTTGTGGTGGCTTGGCCATTTGGACTGGCCCATATTTGTGGAGGCTCGGCCATTTGGACTGACCCATATTTGGGGTCCGACCACCTTCCATTTATCCTGGATGTCCCCAGCCCTCTCCACCCTGCCGGCCTTGCCATATCCACGTTGGATCCTCACACAAGGCTCCTGGTCTTCCTTTACAGTGGTCCTTGGTGACGCTGGGGCTTTGCCAGGAGGACCCTTGGATGACCAGAGGCAGCCTTTACTTCCTATGTGGTCACAGCAGATGAGGTGACTTTCTGCAAGTCCTCAGCATGTCCCTGAGGCACTGCTGCAGTTCTTTGGTGGTCAGGGAACCACACCAGGGTCATCCGGGCTAGGTAGTCTTCCTGGAATGCCTGTGCAGAGGTGTCCCTGCCCTAGCCACTGGAGACCTTTCACCACCATAGGAATGCAGAATGCAAGAGAACTCTTAACCAGGCATGGCATGCTGCCTGGTCTGCTTTCTGCTTGACCCTCACATTCTCCAGCTCAGCGTCCCTGACTTGGTCCTTCATTCGAGCAATGAATGAAGGACACTTTGGCTAGCTGATGATGTTATTTATGTCATCCTAAAAACTCCCATAAGCTGACCGATGGCATTACAGGTCTCCCTCATTGTACGATATTTCGTTTAATGATATTTGGCATTTACGATCGTTCTTCTTTAGTACCAATTGTTCATTTTACAATTGAGCTCCCCTGCATATACGATTGATAATATGGAGAAACCCTGCACTCACAGGCAGATAACCTGAGAGTTGCGTGGCATACCCACCCCACGCACACAGTTTCCCGTGCTTCCGCTAGCCAAGCATCACTGGTTCCTAGACAATTCACTGTCAAGTAAATTTGCCATCAGACAATTTCCCGTCAAAACATGGACGATTCCCCGTCAGGACAATTTGCACCCTGGACGCTTCCCCGTCATTCTATAAATATACTTATTACTGTATAAATTAATCAGTACCACTATATTTCAGGGGGATCCATCAAAGTCTATGTTCAGTAGCGTAGGCTTTGGATATTATTTATTAGTTGCACCTTTAGTCAATAATTAACTTGATTCTTCCTCGCTGTAGTCTCTTTTGAATTATATTCAAGCGTAACCCATACCTGTTTTCATTAATGACAGCGGATTATCTTGTTATTTTTGTGACAGCGAATTGATTTGACGGCAGATTGTTCCGAAACCGCATCACCGCCCAGTCTCACCTGTGCACTCATTCAGCTTACAACCCTCTGTGTGTCTGTGTGCATCAGTGCCCAGGATATTACTATTTTTCCTGTTCTTCATACTGTACCATATTTCATGTCATTATTTATGCTATTTCATGTCATTATGTTTGCAAATGTACATTCATATGTGATTTAGATGCCCTACAATACATCTCTATCTATCTATTGCCAGACCCCTCAATCCCGTTTGGGGTGGCCACAAACAAATCGCCTCCAAGTCGCCCTGTCCCCCGCCATTACACTGCCCTGCTCCCAACTCACACCCCCCTCTCTCATATACCTCTCCACCCCATCCCTCCATCTCATCCTCGGCCTCCCCCTCCTTCTTCCCCCCTCCACCTTACTCACATACACTCTCTTTGTCAGTCTTTCACCCTCCATCCTCTCCACATGGCCAAACCACCTCAGTGTGTTCCTCATAACGCTTCCTATCACATCCACATCAACACCACAACGCTCCTTTATATCCTCATTCATCAGCCTGTCTCTCCATGTGACTCCACAGGCTCCTCTTAAATAACTCATTTCCACTGCTCTCACTCTTGACTTGTGTCCTTCCAACAATATCCAAGCTTCACTTCCGTACGTTAGAGTTGGTATCACTATCCGTCATGTAGTATTTTTTTCACTTCCATGCTCACTTCCCTGTTTCTTATCACTGCTTTCAAAGAACCAGCAACCTTTCTTCCCTGCTGTACCCTTTCAAGCACTTCACCCTCCAAACCTACATCCTTACTCATAACACTACATAAGTACTTAAACGTACTCTCTTTTTCCTATTAGTCACCATCCAACCTCACTTTACATTCACTGACTTCACCTCTCTCAAAGACCATCACTTTACTCTTCCCTACATTCACCTTTAGATTCCGTTTCTTACACACTCTCTCAAACTCATCCACCAAGCCTTGCAGCTTCCCTTCGTCTTCACTCAACAACACAGTATCATCTGCAAACAACAGTACAGGGAGTTTCCAAACACTATCCTCTCTCACCAGGGCCACTCCGACATCCACTACCCTACCTTGTACCTTTTTTATTACCCCATCCATGTACAGATTGAACAACCATGGAGACATGACACATCCCTGTTTCAAACCAACTTTCAATGAGAAAAATTCACTAGTTCACCATCCACACGCACTGCAGCCTTCGCACCATCGTACATACTCTTCACAGCATTCAACAATTTCCCATCTACTCCATATATTCTTAACACTTTCCACAATCCTTGTCTATCCACTCTGACATGGTTTCTCCAAATCCATGAAAGCCGCATACAACTTCTTTCCCTTCTCTAGAAACTTTTCCACTAAAGATCTAAGAATGAATATCTGATCTACACAACCTCTTCCCTTCCTAAAGCCTCCCTGTTCTTCTCCAACTAATTTCTCTGTTCTTTCTCTAACTCCGTCAATAAGTATCCTACCATACACTTTTCTTATTATACTAAGAAGACAAATGCCCCTATGATTACCACACACTTCTTTTTCCCTTTTTCCTTTGTACAAGGGAATAATTATACAGTACCTGACTCCCAATCCTCCGGGACTCTACCACCTTCCCCCTCCCAGGCCAATCTGCACATCTTCCACATCCATTCACCACTACTATCTCTACCCCATGCTTCAGCATTTCACCACCTCCATCAATTCCTGGGGCTTTCCCGATTTCCAACTTTCTTCATTGCTTCCACAACTTCTATCCTACTGATTTCTTCCTGTCTTCTCACCTCCCTCCTTCTCCCAGCCATTCTCCAGCCACTTATACTCGCATTACTTCCATCCTCTACGTTCAACAATTCCTTAAAGTGTTCTCTCCATCTGCTCACTTTTTCTCCCTTCTCCACTAGTAATCTACCATTTTTATCTTTCACTCCTCTGCTAACTTCACTTCCACCGTCTTACTCTTTTCACCTCTCTCCAGAACATTTTCATACAGTCCCTCCACTTTACACTCAAATTCCTTCCAAATTCCTCATCCACTCTCTTCTTACTCTCTCTTACTAATCTTTTCACCTCTCTCTTTCTTTCTACATATAACTCTCTCTTCCGCCTCTCAACTTCTTCCATGCCCCTATTTCTCATCCATTCATTGTATGCTTTCTTCTTTTGTGCCATAGCCTGTTTCACCTCTTCAGTCCACCACGCTGTTCCTTGCACCCCCCTTCGTCTTCTCTTCCTTCCACACACCACATCACATGCTGCACATATTTCTTCTGTAAATATCCTACACACACTTTCCACGTCTCCCATCTGCTCCAATTCATATTTGCCCAATTGTTCCTCCACTTCTCTCATATACTCTGCCTTTCCTCATCCTCTTGTAACCTTTCCACTCTCCTTGCAACTACTCCTTCCTCTCGTCTTTCCGTTCTTCTATTCCTCCATCTTACTTGAATTCTAATTCTGGCCACCACCAAGTAGTGGTCAGAAAGTCCACTCCCCCAACCTCTATACACTCTTGCATCCTTTACACATCTTCGCATCCTTTCATCCACACACACATAATCAATCATTGCCTTCCTTTCATTCAGTTCACCACCCATCCTTCTCATCACTCGCCATGTATACCTGTGGATCATTTTATGCCTGAAGAGGGTATTGGCTATCTTAACCCCCTCCCAGCACAAATGTCCCACTAACGCACTCCCCATTCTCATCTATCTCAGCAGGCACACCCCACTCACCAACTATTCCATCCACCTTCACATTCCCAACTTTACCATCCATATCACCAATCAAAAACACTCATTCCTTCCAAACTTTTCCATGCGCACTTCTACATTTGTCCAGAACTCTTCTCTCACTCTTCTAGCACGATCTTGCGTTGGTGCATACACACACATCGCCCACATTTGTATTGTTCCAACTTTCAACTTTACCCACACAATCCTTGACCCAACTGATCCATTTCATCTGTCTTATGCTCCTCTTCCATCTTTTACTCATTCTTCCTCCCTTTCTCCTTCCACTTTGCCCTCTTATTCACACCTACTCCCTGCATATCACCCCATCCATACTCCCATTCTCTCACACTTTCTCCTCTCCATTTTGTTTCAGTTATTCCACATACATCAACACTTTCACACGCTCAGAGCACCTGGACAATCTCTCTCTCTTTCACCTCATCATTCATCCCCATACATTCCAAGTTCCCAATTACTGTGTCCTTTGTCCGGTCTTTGAGTCGATCAATCGTTTGGTCCAGTCCCTTGTCCGAGGCTTATTGTTTGTTTTTTTTAGTTAGTTTTTTTCCGGGGAGGGGCACTAACCCTCCACCAACCCTTTTAGTCGCCTTTTATGACAAGCAGGGATACTCGGGGAGTTTTCGTTTTCGTTTTTAAAGGCTCCAACATGCTTGCATGTGTCAGCCTTGGTCACCTAATGGCGGCTCTCCACGCTGCACGATCCATTGCAGCCTCCCTGTTCAGTCCCTTAACCCTAAGGTCACACTTAATGATCTCGTCCCATGTCTTTCTCGGTCTACCCCTCATAACCCCACCCCCAATATTAACACTTCTCACCTTCCTCACCCAATTATCATCACGCATCCTCTCCATATGTCCAAACCACCTCAATCTACCTCTCCTCATCACAACACCAATACTCTCCAGTCCCATCCTACCTCTCAACTCTTCCATTGTAAACCCAGCCACTCCAGGCCTTGGACGCAGGGATGCACTGCACATCCACCTAATCATTGTCATTTCTGTACGTCTGAGCCGTCGAATATCTTCCTCCTTCACCGCCCAGGTCTCACTGCCATACAGCATTACACTCCTAACACATGCTGCATACAAAGACCCCTTAGCATGTAGGGAGAGCCCTCTCAATGTCAGGAGAGGCAAGAGCTCCCTGAACTTCTTCCAACCACTTCTCACCCCTAGCCACAGGAGCCAGCTCTGGCCCCACCTCCAAAGCACACAGCATGTCTCCCCAAATAACAAAACTCTTCCACACACTCAAGAGATTCACCAACAAGATTCAATTCTTTCCACGTTTGACAATCCTCTCCACCTGCTCACCCCGACACGCCTTGATTACACATAAAATCAGCATTATCTCGCAGTCTACCTCTGATACCACTACATCTCTTATGCACCCATTTATCACACACACCGCACAAGATGGAATTACTTCCCACGCCCTTGTGGCAAACTGCACATGGCCACTCTCCCTCGTCTTTGACAGTACCGCCACCAACCCTAGATATCATCACTTTTGTTTTATCTGCATTTACCCTTAAACCTTTTTGCCCCATGCCATCTCTCCACTTCCTAAACCTTTCCTCCGCCTCCCTTTCATTCTCTGCAGTCAACACCAATCCATCAGCGTACAACAACTCCCACGGGAGTATTCTTGAAAAACCCCCCTACCCAATACCAGTCCAGGAACGCATCCCTGTTTCTCCCATTAAACCTTAAGTTCGCTATACGATATTTCGGTATATTGTTGCCTTTCTAGGAACGCATACCGATCGTAAAGTGAGGGAGATCTGTATCTACAATACATAAAGCATCATTATTATGCATACTAGATCACTTACATGGGTGTTGGGTTTCTTAAATACCAGTCCAGGAACACATCCCTGTTTCTCCCATTAAACCTTAAGTTTGCTATACGATATTTCGGTATACAGTGGGGCACCAATTTTCGCGCCTAATTGGGTCCAAAAATAATGCGCGAAAGTGGAATTAGCGAAAGTTGGGGCATTGTCTTTATGGCAAAAAGGCTAATTGGTTCCCGGTTATCCTAAAGTAACATCAGATTTTCATTTTCACTTGCCAATACAGTACAATTTTGTCAAATCACTATTGTACATTGCATTGTGAGATACAAACAATAAAAACTGTACAGTACACATTATATGAGGAGAAACATACCACAGAGACCAGGTTGAGGTGTTTAATGGATGTTGGGGGTAAGTATCCGAGGCACATGGCAGGCTTATTTAGCCCTCCCCCCACACCACCAGGCTCTCCCCCCACACCACCAGGCCCTTTCCCCACACTACCAGGTATAGTAGAGGCCATTGAACCGTGAGAATCCAACACAATGGAGCTAGCACACTCGTACACAATGGCGGGAATGGGTGGACAGAGTGTTGACATGACGTCACTCAAGATGGCAGTGGGTTGCGGGCGGGCGGTGCAGGAAATTCAAAGTTCAAAATATTGTCCCAAACCCAAAATTTGTGCGCGAAAATCGATTTTTTTCAAGCGAAAGTGGAAGTTAGGGAATATTTGGTGCATGCCGCGAAAGTGGATTCCGCGAATCCTGCTGTAGCGAAAGTTGGTGCACTACTGTACTGTTGCCTTTCTAGGAACGCATACCGATCGTAAAGTGAGGGAGATCTGTATTTATGTCATTGATGTGAAATATTCACCAGAAATCCATTTATTGGTCGATGTTCATGAGACTAGGTTTAAAATATGCACCAGTGTCTTCCCATTCCTTCTGTGCTCAACAAACATCATTGGGCAGTAAGTACAGATACACCAATTCCTCGATTTCCAGTGCATCGATAACTGATGATTCATTAGACCAAGCAAAAGAAATGGGGAATATTCTTGCAATCTGAACAATCAGAACAGCTGTCACTTCGCTAGTCCGACATTCTGCTGCTTCCAGGGTTTGAAATGAATGCGTCCCAGTGCAGATGTGGTGAGGTCGGAAGCTTTCCCAACAGGAAGCTTTCCTCAGGATCCACTCGCTTCCATCCTCTGGCTTTTCCCCTTCCGGCCCCTTCCTGCATCCCCCACCACCCTCACTGCACCACCCTTATCCTTGCATGTCAGGCATGTCTCTCTCCCCATCCCCCTGCCCTCCCCCACCCCTGGTTGTCTCCCTCCCCATCCCCCCACCCTCCCTCACCCCTGCATGTCTCCCATGTGTGTGTGTGTGTGTGTGTTTTTACCTATTTGTAGTATACAGGAATTGAGCAATGCTCGTGTTGTCCTGTCTCCATATCCACATTTATCTAGTCTAGTTTTACACACATGAATGTTTTTCTCCTGCACCACCTTTTCGTCTAAGTCGTTCCAAATACTTATGTATTTGTCTACTATACCTAATTGTGATATACCGTATTTCGCGGCATGTAAGACGCACTTTTTTGTCTCAAAGTTACCTTATAATATCCCCATGCGTCCTGCACGCTAGACTAAGGCAGGTTGGTTTGGCTCCATTGAGAAGAAACTGTTATAAAGATGATCATCTTACTGCTTAGCAACCACAGGTGTTTTCTACAGTATGCAGACTTAATTTTATTTAAAAAAATAATATACACTAGTGTGTATATGCAGCAGATTTAAGAAACACGCGAGATCAGAAACACACAAAACTTTTGCGGGTTTGTTTACAGCTTAACTGGCTAACATCGTGAAGATATTTAGCGGTTTAGCAATTTAACAGTTTAGCATCCGCACTATTCCAGCAAGCTAACATACATGATCACTGGTGAACTGTCTGCTAACCTTCTGAAAGGCAATCATGACCACTTTGCTTGCCATCCATTCACTAACTAGCAAAGCAATCATACTGGAGAGATGCTGGCTAATGAAACGGCCAAGTCATCAAAACAGACTTTCGTCACGTATGGAAATTCAGTAACCCTAATTAGGTCAGTTACTTTTGTGACATTTTGTGAGTGTATATATGCAGCAGATATTAAAACACGCAAGTTCAAGAACACAAAGCATTCACGGTTTGTTTTCAGCTCAACTGGCCAATACCGTCAAGGGGTTTAGCGGTTTAGCAACTTAGCAGTTTAGCGTCTAGGGTACACCCTACTCTAGCAGGCTAACATGCTTACTGGTGAACTGTCTGCTAACCTTCTGAAAGGCAATCATAACCACTTTGCTTGCCATCCACTTACTAACTAGCAAAGCAGTTATACTGGAGAGATGCTGGCAAGCGAACCTGACAAGTCATCAGAATTGATTTTTGTCGCATATGGAAATTCAATCACCCTCATATGGTTGGCTTCTCTTAGTGACATTTGGTTCATGCCTGACAAGAGTATCATAGAAGTGAACAGTCTTATTATACCAATAGCGAAAAACAGGAAAAACAGTTGTAATGTTAAACAGTACTGTCTGAAGTTACAGCTTCACTTTTTCAGCCAAGTGAAGTACTTTAGCAATGTCTATGCAACTCAGGGCACACCCAATTACAGTATTTTGTTATGAAAATAGGATAAAATTCACTGAGTAGCATAAGTGATGCAATATCTGAAATAGCAGTGCCTGACGGGCATTCATATCAGCGTCCGCCATTTCTGCTGTATTCTTAGCAGACGAAGCGATCAGAATGATTGACAACGTTCACTCTCTGCATCTCTGCTGCCTAACCAAAGCTCTCGTGATCAGCAATGGGGATCATTTAGGCCGTAACGTCCAAATTGGTTAGGTTAGGTTAGGTTGTAAAGTCGTTTGCCATTTTGGACGTTACGGCCGAAACAACCAGAATCCTAAGGTGTAGGTGAGAGTTTGGTGTGGGTGTAGTTAAGTAAGTAGGAGTGGGAAGAGTCAGGCTAGGGAACTGATAATCCGCATATTATAATCCCTTCAGCCCAGCAATGTATTTTATAGGGTAGTTTATTCATGCTCCCCATACGATTTTATTCAGTTCAGGAAACATGTACTGAGGAGGTTAATGTGGGCTGTATCAAATGCCCCAAGTCTGAATATCGCCTGTGCTCAGTTAAAACGATTGCCAAGTTAAAGTCGTATGAAGTGTGGTATATAAAGCAATTCAATGGATGGTACTGAGGACCATTTACTGTATGAGAGTGACAGTGAAACAGTGATGAAAAGTGACTGTGGTGATGACTTCCCAGTGATGCTTCAGGACTTGGGGGAAGTAGTGATGAATTCTCAGGATTTGAAGACGGCAGTGAAATTTTCACCATGTCCAGTAATATGGAGTGAATATAAGTTTTTAGGTGATCATGACAGATGTAGCCATGGAAAATTTAGGATTAATGGTGCTGTACACCTTGAGTCTTGCACTTGACGGAAATGTTTGGATGAATAAACTGTTTGAGGATGTTTTCATGTCCCGTAAGTGATGATATTTATATTGAACAACCAAATACATTTTGATGTTTTTGGCATATAATAAAAGCCACTGGGTACTCCAAAACTGACTGATGTAAATGTTTCAGAGGCAAGCGAATGTTGCGGCAATGGTGGTGTGCTGCAGTTACCTCAAAAAAGTATCAGAACAACTATGTGGTAAGTACAAACTGAAAAACCAACGATGTGAGTCTGAAAAGCACACCTGATAGGGTCGAACGTATGATTTCAAAACTCTCTGCCCCTAAGTACTGGATACTTTCTTGAGGCACTGTACAGCCTGTGTGTGCATGTGTGTGTGTACCATAGCGACTAGGAGGCAGCAAGTGTTAAGACCAAAAATGAGATGTTTTCTGACAGTACTCGAAGATGTTTTGAGGTGGATGTCTCTTTTTAGCAAATTCTGGTAGAGAGGAAATATGCATTTTTAGTTGTTGATGCTGCAAGGAAAACAGCTGACAGGAAGGGAGGTGATACTGGGAGGGAAGAAGGTAGAGACAGTTGTCTAGCGCTTGGGATGCTTGGTGTTGCTAAGGGATAGTTTCACCATTTTCGACATGTTTTGAAGGATGAATGTCTGTTTTTAGTAAATTGTGATCAGTGAAGAACGTATTTTTAACTGTTGATGCTGCAAGGAAACATCGCTGACAAAGTGAGGAAGTGATACTGAGAGGAAGGTAGAGACTGCTGTCTAGCGACTGGGAGGCTTGGCAGTGTTACTAAGGTGAAACAATGGATGTTTTCACCATACTCAGTATGTTTTTGAAATGAATGTTTATAGTAAATTATGATCAGTGAAGCATGCATTTTTAATTGTTGATGCTGCAAGGCAGACATAGCTGACAGTGAAGGAGTGATACTGAGAGAAGAGAGTAAAAACAGCTGTCTATCCTGTTCCCAAGCAGCCTTGCTATATTGAACTTTGGTTGTAAAACATTGTAATTTGTGTATTTACAAGTGCTACCTTTTTATATTATTTGTGGAGGTAATTACAGGTTAGTTAGAGTGCATGATTAATGATGGTAGTAGTCTGATATTGTGCTTGAGTCAAGGCAATGTGAGGAAATTCCATAACAGGTGTGGAATATGACGGGGTTCTTTTAGGATAAATGGACTGATGTGAACATTCATTGTATTTTATGTTTTCGTCAGTGAATGAAAGAATAGAGTTTATTGACTTCATTTGTGGTTTTAAATTCATAAAATATTAAAAACAGTGTTTATATCAGTTTACTAATACATATTTATCAACAAAGT